>NW_025209412.1:0-8930 GCF_004010195.1 Chiloscyllium plagiosum
GTTTGGGGCGGGGCAAGCTTAAGGAATGCAGATTATTGAGATATCTTCCAGAGAAGGCGGGACGTAGAATCATCGAATCATCAAATGTACAGCATGCAAACAGATCTTTCCGTCCAATCTGCCCATGCCACGCAGATATTCAAAATTAATTTACTCCCATTTGCAAGCACTTGAAAATCCCTCGAAACTCTTTCGATTCAGACATTCATCTAGACGTCTCTTAAATGTTCTTATTTCATCAGCCTCCACCATTTCCGCTGGAATCTAATCCTATACACACAGCAACCTTTGCGCCAAAAGGTTGACACGTAAGTCCCTTTCAAGCAGAACGCAGAAAAAAGAATAATACAGTTCAGTACAGCTCTTTCGGACCTCGATGTTGCACCGATCTGTGGAAACAATCTGAAGTCTCTTTGTCACACACTATTCCATTTTTAAAACATATGTTTATCCAATGACCATTTGAAAGCCCTTACATTTGGCGAGCATTCTGCTGTCGTAGCGGTGCGTTCCACTTACATAATGCTCTCTGAGTAAATAAAATAGCTCTAACATCTCTCCCATATCTGCCGACCATCAATTAAAAACCATGTTCCCTCGTGTTCGCCATCATAATTCGAGGAAAATGGCTCTCATTGTCCTAACTATTTAACCCTCTGATTATCTTGTATGTTTCAGGTCTCAACCTTCTTAATCTCAATAAAACGGTATCAGATGCCTCAGCAATTTCCTCGTCAGACCTTCCGTCCATACCAGACAACGTCCTCGTAACAGACCTTCCGTCCATACCAGACAACGTCCTCGTAAATTTCCCCTGAACCGTTTCCATAGCTTTCACGTCCTTCCTGCAGTGACCAGACATGTACACCATACTCTAAGTGCGGCTGCACCAGTGTTTTATCAGAGTTGCAGCATGACCTCCTGGCTGCGAAACTCAAACCCTCGTTCAAACACGGCTAACATACCATATGCCTAATTAACAACCGTCTAAACCTGTGTTGCAACTTTCAGAGACCTATGTACATCGACGCTGAGGTCGTTCTACTCATCTGCACTGACAATAATCTTACCATTAGCTCAGTACTCTGTCTTCTTGTTACTCCGTCCAAAATGAATCACCTCATACATTTCCGCTTAATACTTCCCCTCTGACACTATTCCTGTGCCCTCTCGTTCTGGAGTCTCCCAAACCAGCGAAAAGGCGTTGCCTATTTCCATTAACTATACTCCGTTTGATTTTATCAAACTCTATAAGGACTCCTCTCAGCCTCCAATACTTGAAGAAAAAACAAAAACAGTACCAGCCATTTTATCTTCTCCCTGTCGCTTGAGCCCTCCAACCTAGTCGCATCCGTGTAAATCGCATCTGAACCCTTTCAAGTTTCACAATATCCTTCCGGTAGCAGAGAGAATAGGAGGGAGAATGTTGCAAGCAACATTTTAGAAGTGGCCTATCCAATGTCCTGCACAACCAAAACATGACCTTCCAATTACTGTGCACAATGGTGTGAACAACAAATGATAACATACGAAATGCCTTCTGCAATATCCTATCGACCTGAGACTACACTTTCAAGAAATTTAAAACATGCGCTCCAAATCCTCTTTGGTCAGCAACGCTCCTCAGGACATTAATGTTACGTTTACATACCCTTCCCTGTTATACCTTTCCAAAATGCAGCACTTAACGACTATACAATTGAAACTGCACCTTTTCGAGAAGGACTGATTGAAAGTAAACTGGATTGGCACGAAAATCCTGGGAGTGAAGTTTGATAGTTGCACTCAGGAGTGTTTAAGTTAGAGTGCCAGTGAGGGATAGGTCGGAACCAGAGCAGCAGGTCAGAAAGTATGAAGACTGCATTAATGGTTCAAGAGCGTATCACAGCTGTTTTGAGGGAGATATCCTTTGAATGATTTTGCCTCGAGTCAATGTCATCAAACTCCCACTATTGTGGGAACAGTGACCATAATTCCCTAAGATTTCAAATTCTTATGAATAAGGACAACACTCGACATCGAATGAAGTTGTTAAATTAGGGGCATGGTTAACTATAATCGAATTAGGCAAGAATCAGATATTGTGGGTTGAGAAATGACTGATTGAGTGTAAATCAACATCTGACGACCTGGACCCCCTTACACATCAACGGCTTCGAGTGCTGGACTGGCATGTTCCTGTGAAAACGATGGACAAGAAGGGCATGACTCTGGAACCTTTGATGAGAGGTTTTCAAATTCATCAGATAAAGGAGCGTACAATGTGTGGGCAATCAATAAAAACAGACCAGGTTTTGAAGAATATATGGAACCTGTGAAGGCAGTAAAACCGGGACTTTCGAGAGCAAAATGAATCAATGAAATATCCTTGGCCAACAAAGATAAGGGGATTCCTAAGGCAATTCATATACATGTCATGTTTAGGAGCAAGAGGCTAGCTGGGGTAAGAGTAAGCTCACACATGAATAAAGTAATGGGATTATGTGCAACCACAAAGGAATGGGTGAGATCCTTAATGAGTACTTTGCATCAGTGTTCTCCAAAGAGCGGGACATGGGGAATATTGAGATTAGGAAAATGTGTGTGAATACTCTCAAGCAGTTCAACATAATGAAGGAGATAGTGTGGGTTGTAGATGCTGGAAAGTCAGACCTGATAACATGTGGTGGTGACATATATGCAGCAGGTTAAGCAGCACAAGAGACGCAGGAAAGTCGACGCCCTGGCAAAATCCTTCATCAGGCCTGGGAGGGGAAAGCAGGCTGAGAAATAAAGAGAGGAAGTGGGATGGGTTTTGGGGAAAGATAGGTAAATAGGCGGTCGGTGGAATGGTGGTAGGTGGATGCACGTAGAACGTGAGGGAAGATGGACGGATTTGGACTGGTTAAGGGAGCGGTGTGGAGATTATTGAGGGGATTTCGTAGCAGGGGAATTCTATGTGAGGTCATAAGGTTGTAAGCTCCAGAACTGGAAGGTGAGATGTTCTTCCTACAGTTTGCTTGTGCCCATATTTTGAATGAAGATGAGCCATCTCTGACAACTCCATTCCTTTCCTGGAAATCTACTTCGACATTCCCGACAATCAACTTAGCACTGATATCAATTTCAAAGTCACTGACTCCCACAGCTAACTCAACTACACCTCCTCCAACCCTCCCTCTGAAAAGATGCAATCCCATTAGCCCATTTCCTTCCGTCTCCCATCTGTGGGCTCCTTAGGTGACGATTCCACTCCAGGACATCCCAAGTGTCTTCATAATTCAAGGACTGTGAATTCACCTCCCTCGTGATCTATGATGCCCTCAGCCGCATCGACTTCATCTACAACAGCCTTGCATTCAAGTACCACCACCACCAATCCCCAACCCCAACAAGGATAGATTTCCATTGGTCCCCACGTTCAAGTAGACTTTAGATTAGATTCCCTACAGGATGGAAACAAGCCTTTGTGTCCAAATTATCCACACCAATCCTCCGAAGAGTAACCCTCCCAGACACATTTCTCAACATTTACACCTGACTAAAGCACCTAACACTTTGGATAATTTAGCATAGCCACCTGACCAGCACATGTTTGGATTGTGGGAGGGAACCGGAGCACCCGGAAGAAACTCACGCAGGTGGGGGGAGTATGTGCAAATTCCACACAGATAGTCGCCCGAGGCGGGAATCGATCGTGAGTGCTTGGTGCTGTGAGGCAGCACTGCTAACCACTGAGCCACCGTTCTGCCCAAAAAAGCTAATCTCCAAATCCCACACAACAACCTCCGCCATTTTTGCCACCTGCAGTGTGACGCCACCACTAAAGTAAATTTGCTTCCCCTCCCCTATCTGCTCACCATTCCCTCATTCGGTCCATAAACCCACCAACACTCCTCCACAACTGGCAGTTTTGCTTGCGGTCGCAGGAAATGCACAATCTGCTATCACACCTCCCTTCTGACCTCTGTCCAAAACCAGACAGCATCATTCCAAGTCCATCCAAAATTTATCTGCCTTTCCTTGAACTTTATTTACGACATACTTTGCTCCCAATGTGGCCTCACCTACATCGAACAGAGGAGTGAAAACCGGGATCAGTTCAGCAAACTTCATTGGTTCCCAAGCTGGAATCAACCCCAACTACTGGTTGCCAGGCAGATCTACTGCTTCTTCCACTCCTGCCATGACATGTTCATACTTTGTCTCCTCCACCGTCAAAACAAGGAAACACGCAAACTGGAAGCAGAAAACCTCATCTTCCATCTTGGGAGCTTACAAAATTATGGACTCAACATGGATGTCACCAGCTTCCAAATCTCCCCACCTCGAACCTCATCCCAGGCGCGGCCGTCTGTCCACCCCGCTCACTTGACCTGACTTACCCTGACCATATCCTTTCTTTCTATAAGTACCACCCTTCCCACATCAATCGTGCATCCAAATATTGCCACCCCACCTCCCTTTACACCAGGACAAACATTGTTTGTTTCTAAGCCCCGTTCCCCTTCCCACTTATGATGGAAGTTTCTGCCCGAAAAACGACTCTCCTGCTCCTCTTATCCTGCTTGACCTGCTATATTTTTCCACAACCGCATTCTATCGCATGCAACGTAATGAAGGAATTAATTTAGGGTATCTTGAAATGCATGACGACAGACAAATCCTCCAGTGCCAGATGCGATCTGTCCCATGATACTGTTCGAGGCAAAGCAGGAAAAAGTTGCGGCCTTAACACATATATTTGGCCTCATGCAAGGTTCCAAAGGGCTGGAGAATGACGAATGATTTTCTTCGCTGTCAGAAATCAAACAGAGATAATCTCGATAACTATTCCATCATTGGTGATGTCAGTGCTGGAGGTGTTGGAGAAGAGACTCTTTGGTCAGGTAATTTCAAATTTGGAAGCAAATTGACTTCTAGCGATAGATTGCATTGGTGTCTGCTGAAACGTTCAATTCAGCAACTGGATTTGTCTTTGTGATGAGGACACAAGACGGTTGATGAGGGAAGGGCAATGGATGGTTTTCACGTGAACTTTTACCAGGCATTTGATAACGTACACATGAGAGGCTGGAAAAAAAAATAAGATTCTCGTGGGATCCGTGCTGTGCTGGCGAGATGAACTAGCTTGGTCCGAGAAAACAGAAAGGTGGGATGGAATGGTAGTTTTCAGAACAGGGATACGTAACTACTGGTATTCCGCTGGCATCATTAATGGGAGCATTGTTGTGTCTGTTCCGTTTAAATTTTCTGAAGGAAAATGGAGGTGGTCTGATTAGTAAGTTTGCGGATGATACAAAAATTGCAGGTAGTGCTGGGAATTATCAAATGATACATCGGGATACACCGATATATAGACAGGTTACAGATTCTGACAGAGAAAAGGCAGATGGAGCTTAATCCGTAAAATGAAACTTGATGCATTTTGTCAGATCAAATTCAGATGTTAATTATAGAACAATGCGTTAGAAGCATTGGCACTGAGAAGGATTTGGGTGAAAACATCTCCAGATTCCTGACAGTGAAAAATCGGGCAGAGACGGTGGCCGAGAAGGGATAAAGCAAGCTTGAGTTCACAAGCTGAGGCATGGAGTACAGGGCAAGATTTACACCTTTTGTCGTTGCAGGGGAAGGTTTCATGTCGCAGTGGAGGCTGGGGTCGGTGGTGTCAGACGTGGATGAGGATGGGCCAGGGGGTCCGGGAGAGAATGGTATTTGCGGTAGGCTGACAAGAGAGAGGGAGGTATGAGTCTGATTGTTGCATCCCGCTGGAGGTAGTGGAAATTGTAGCTTTTAATACTGAAAGAAAATCGGCCAGTATTGTTCCAGAGATGGCCAGATGCATTTCTTTGTTGATCATTGATTGGATGAGAGTTTTCCCAGTTGGCTGAATTCAAAAATGTATGTGAGTTCTCTCTAGTAAATAAGCACTGGATTCATTCGTTAACTGAAATGATCATTGATATGTTAATTTGTCATATCTTCTGTGGAAGATTTCTGTGCACAACTTCACTCTTGCATGTCAAATGTGAGCGAATGTGCATAAACTGCAATCAAAGCATATCAATAAGGCTTACTTCGTTTGAGACTTTGCAGGAGCTTAGAAGCATTATAGAATACAAGAGCGTGAAAATATTTCGAAAAAACAGCTTGCAATGCGTTCAAAATTCTGAACTTTGTTTCGGTTGATTGCATAAAAATCGTCAGTCAAATAGCAATTCAGAGGAATACTGGCACCATTTGAGTTGCTTCATTAATTATGCGAACAGAAAGTTCAAAACAATGATTGAATTTACAACAATGGGAATACCGCTTGCAAGTGATGCGCCGGTGTTACGTTCATGTTTGCGACATCGGTCAATACTGGTGCAATTTCCTTTTCATTTGTTTTAAACATTTGTAGAAGTGTTGTTGCTCCTACACTTTATTTGAATCGAAAATAAATCCAGAAAGAGAAGTCCGCGATTAGACAATTGAATGTGATAAAGTAAATAAACATTTGAGTGTACACAACGCAGCATTCATAGAGACACCCGTCAACATATATGTACTGAGTTCTCTCAGGAATGTTTTTCACAATTTTTGCTGTCGCACGAAAAGAACGAAAGTTCACATCTGTACTTAGATACAATCATTCTCAACTCGAACTAAAATTCTTAATGACTTAGCAAATGTATCTTTGATGTTTCCTGAATCTCATTCTTGCATCCCAGTCTTTGCCATTTGACTACTGCGTCCCGTCACTTCAAGTAGCTATTGTACTTTCTCTGAAACCTGATTTTCATTTGTAACCAGATATCATTGCGAGAAAGATACTAAAATAGAACTGGTTATAAGGATTAGTTGGCTCGTTAATTCAGGAGCCAGCTACACATAAGAGTTTACAAACCCTCCTTCCATTTTGCCAGAGAGGCGAGGACAGAAGGAGTAGTGAAGCGAGGGCTGCCCAGAAGGGTGAGTTTTCCCGCATTAAAAGGGACTTACCACGGGAGTCGGGTCTCCATTTTGCCAGAGCGGTGAGGATAGAAGGAGTGGTGAAGGGAGGTCTGCAGAGAAGAGTCGGTTTTCCCGCATATAAAGGGACTTACCACAGGTGTCTGGCCTCCATTTTGCCAGAGTGGCTCGGAGCGAAGTTGTGGTGAAGCGAGGACTGCCAGGAAGGGTACATTTTCCCGCATTAAAAGGGACTTACCTTGGGAGTCGGGCCTCCATTTTTCCAGAGCGGCGAGTAGAGAAGGTGTGGTGAAGCGAGGGCTGCCGGAAACGATGGGTTTTCCCGCATTAAAAGGGACTTACCTAGGGAGTCGGGTCTCCATTTTGCCAGACCGGCGAGGAGAGAAGGCGTGGTGTACAGAGGGCTGCATTGAAGGGTGAATTTTTCCGCATTCAAAGGGACTTAATTCGGGGCCGGGTCTCCATTTTGCCAGAGCGGCGTGGAGAGAAGGAGTGGTGAAGCGAGGGCTGCCGAGAAGGGTGAGTTTTCCAGTATTAAAAGAGACTTACCTCGTGAGTCGGGCCTCCATTTGCTGAGAGGTACGAGAGAGGAGCGAAGGACATCTGGGAAGTCGAAAATTTGTGTGATTGCATTACCCGAAGCATTAGTCAGGTAGTGTCTCCCAGTCGTCCTCCTTCTCTGAGCAAAAAAAAAGGGCATGTGCGCCAGATTGGTATGGTAACGAGTTTATTTTCATTCCTTATTTTTCAACAGTCTATTTGGGACTTTAGAATACTGGGAATGGAGGTGCGGGCAGTTGAATGTTCCTCCTGCAGAATGTTGGCGGTAAGGGTCACCACGAGTGTCCCTGCTGACGACATCTGCGGGAAGTGCACCCAACTCCAGCTCCAGGGGAAAGCAGTGGGGCACAGTGCTCTGGCACAGCGTCTGTCCCCGCTGCTCAGAAGGGAAGGGGAAGAGGAGCAGAGCAGTCGTCATTGGGGACTCCAAAGTTAGGGAGACCGACAGGACATTCTGTGGGGACGAGAGAGACACAAGGTTGGTGTGTTGCCTCCCAGGTGGCAGGGTTCCTGATGTCTCTGATCGTGTTTTGGGATCTTTAAGGGGGAGGGGGAGCAGACACATGTCGTAGTCCACATGGCGTGGCTCCAGGGATCTTGCAGGAGGGAGGGTTTTTGATTTTTGGATAACTGGGGCTCTTTCTGGGGTAGGTGGGACCTCTACAAGCAGGATGGTCTTCATCTGAAACAGAGGGGTACCAATGTGCTGGTGGGTGAATTTGCTAAGGCTATTCTGGTAGGTTTAAACTAATCCAGCAGGTGGAGGGGAACCAAAATTGTAGTTCGAGTAAAGAAAATGTTGAGAGTACGGAGGTCCGAAAGCAAGGTTTATGGACGCACGATGGCACCAGAAAGCAAGAATTTGGTTTGAAGAGTGTCTGCGTCAACGCCAGGAGCATCCGGAATAAGGTGGGTGAACTTGCAGCATGGGTTAGTACCTGAGACTTCGAAGTTGTGGCCATTTTAGAGACAGAGATAGAGCAGGGACAGGCATGGTTTTTGCAGGTTCCAGAATTTATATGTTTCATTAAGAACAGAGAAGATGGTAAAAGAGGGGGAGGTGTGGCATGTTTGTTCAAGGACTGTATTACAGTTGCAAAAGGACTCGTCAACTGAGGTAGTATGGGCTGATGTTAGAAACAGGAAAAGAGACGTCACCCTGTTGGGAGTTTTCTCTCGTCCTCCGAATAGTTCCAGAGATGTAGAGGAAAGGACAGCAAAGATGATTGTCGATAGGAGTGAGAGAGACAGGGTAGTCGTCATTGGGGATTTCAACTTTCCAAATATTGACTGGGAACACTATAGTACAAGTGCTATCGATGGGTCAGATTTTGTCCAATGTGTGCACGAACGCTTCCTGACACAGTATATCGACAGGCCAGCAAGGGGCGTAGCCACATTAGATTTCGTACTGTGTAATGTGCCCGGCCAGG
>NW_025209412.1:10494-12143 GCF_004010195.1 Chiloscyllium plagiosum
GCAAATGTGGTTCCCCTGAACAAGGGGCGTCGAGATATTCCTGGTAACTTTTGATCAGTGAGCCTTACTTCAAATGTTGATAAAGTGTTGGAAACGGTTATAAGAGATAAGATTTATAATCATCAAGAAAAGAATAATTTGATTCGGTATAGTCAACACAGTTTTGTGAAAGATAGATCGTGCTTCACAAACCTCATTGAGTTCTTTGAGAAGGTGACCAAACAGTTAGATGAGAGTAAACCGGTTGATGTGGTGTATAAGGATTTCAGCATGGCGTTCGATAAGGTTCACCACAGTAGGCTATTGTACAAAATGCGGAGGAATGGTGTTGTGGGAGATATAGCAGTTTGGATCAGTGATTGGATTGCTGAAAGATGACAGAGGGTGGTTGTTCATGGGAAATGCTCATCCTGGAGTCCAGTTACTAGTGTTGTACCGCAAGGATCGGTGTTGGGTCCACTGCTGTTCGTCATTTTTACAAACGACCTGCAAGAGGGAGTAGGGGAGTGGGTTCGTAAATTTGCAGACGACACTAAGTTTGGTGGAGTTGTGGATAGTGATGAAGGATGTTGTAGGTTACAGACAGAAATAGATAAGCTGCAGAGCTGGGCTGAGAGCTGGCAATTCGAGTTCAATGCAGACAATTGTGAGGTGATTCACTTTGGTCGGAGTAACTGGAATGCAAAGTCCTGGGCTAATGGTAAGATTCTTCGTTGTGCAGATGAACAAAGAGATTTCGACGTCCAGGTACACAGATCCTTAAAAGTTGCCACCCAGTTTGACAGGATTGTTGAGAAGGCATACAGTGTATTAGCTTTTATTGATAGAGGGATCGGGTTTCGGAACCATGAGGTTATGCTACAGCTGTACAAAACTCTGGTGCGGCTGCACGTGGAGTATTGTGGACAGTGCTGGTCACCGCATTACAAGAAGGATGCAGAAGCTTTGGAAATGATGCAGAAGAGATTTACGAGGATATTGCCTGGTATGGAGGGAAGGTCTTACGATGAAAGGCTGAGGGACTTGATGCTGTCTTCGTTGGAGAGAAGAAGGTTGAGAGGTTATTTAATAGAGACATATAAAATGACCTGACGGTTAGATAGGGTGGACAGGGAGAGCCTTTTTCGAAGTATGGTGACGGCGAGCACGATGGGGCATAGCTTTAAATTGAGGGGATAGATCTAGGACAGACGTTAGAGGTAGTTTCTTTATTCAGAGGGTATGGAATGCTTTGCCTGCAACGGTAGTACTTTCACCAACTTTAAGTACATTGAAATCGTCATTAGACAAATGTATGAATGTACACAGAATAGTGCCGGTTAGATGGGATTCAGATTGGTATGACATGTCGGCGCAACATTGAGGGCCGAAGGGCCTGTACTGCGCTGTAATGTTCAATGTTGTGTATACTGTATCATTCTGCATTTCATTATTTATTCTGTTTTACTTCGGAACAAGGGATGGGGCTGTTTGATGGAACAGTGGAACCGTGTCGGGATTCTTTTACTTTGAAGTCCTGTATCTGCATTCGGGGAATCTCGTTTTCAGGCGAATACGCCGAATATTTTCTTAGCACCAAACACCGAGCTGTACTGGCCCTAGACGTTCAACCAGAACAAAGAAGAATAAACTTTACTCTGATTTACATT
>NW_025209412.1:12944-14067 GCF_004010195.1 Chiloscyllium plagiosum
TGTTCTAGTTACTGGTGAACTCGCTTTTCAGATTTTATTTGCGACGTGAAGTTATGTGTTGAAGTGAAGGTGTAAAGTGAAAGTTGTATAATGTTGGCACACATGATTACATCTCAGATACAAGTTACCTCGGCACAAAAGTGTTGAGGTACAAAGTACGAAGAGAAACATGAGTTACAAAGCGAAGTATTCCTTCATAGAATATTAGAAAATTAAAGAATTTGGCAACAGTTTACACTAACGTTTCTCACTGATTAAACTAGGTTTTAAAGGAATATGCTAACCATTCAACTGATGATTCCTCCGTGCATCTCGCTCTGCTGTCTGCCTTCGACGCCACCACCACACACAGAATCGGTGCTGTTGAAATTGCAGCCTCACCGATAACTCCCCGTGCCTCAGGGTACATACTTCGGCAGGATACACACTTGTGCCGAGCCAAAATACTGCCACGAAACTTCGAGAGACCATTGACATCCTGCCGAGAGATCGGGCTGAGAGCTGCCGAGATATCAGTTCAGGACACGTCATGAGCCGCGGAGAGAACATACTGAGAGCCACCGAGTGACCAGGACGGGATCTGTCTGGAGGCGCATGGAGGCTAGAGTGAGAGCAGCGGGAAAACAAAATGATACAAAAGCAGAAGAAACTCGGAGAAAATAAGAAGGAAACATGGAGAGTGGAGAAACTTCTGTTGGTGTGTCCAATTCCGTCGCTTTTATCCGAGGAATTACATTTTCCATACCAAATGAGACACCTGCTTGTGCCACATCGTGAAATCATTAAATCCCCACTTTGATGGAGGGACGATCGTTGATAACAGCGAAGTGTTTTTGGTCTCATGACACTACCCAGATGATTTTCTGTTTTGATTTACTGGGATTGCGTTGCTTGACCTCCAGTAAGTACAAACGTCTGATTTATTTTTGCTCCAACCGAAACTCCAATCGTCTCCTCTAATCAAAACATCTGGAAACAAAATTGGACAAATACACTGCTGCAATCTGTTGCATTCCCTGACGTGCAAATGCTACAGCTTACTTCACAAAGAATATCGTGAAATGAAAACGGTTCAGTGTTTTGTTTTAAGATCTCCAGGGACTTATCTTTTAACAATTTAATA
>NW_025209412.1:15252-16565 GCF_004010195.1 Chiloscyllium plagiosum
ACTGACCAGCCCCACTCCCCCACCCCTGTAAACCAACATGTACTGTAAGATCTTAAGACCACAAAACAGCCGCAGAAGTTAGGCCAATCGGCCCATCGAGCCTGCTCTTCCATTTCATCCTGAACGAAAGATTTTGTTTTCAACCCCGTTGTACTGCTTTTCCACACAACCTTTCATCAGCTTGGTAATCAAGAACCTGTTTATTATTGTTTTAAATATTCTCAATGATCTGTCCTCCATAGCCTTATGTGGTATTAAATCCCACAGATTCACCTCTCTCTGTGCTAGAGAGGTTTCTCCTTATCTCCTGTCCTGTCTCACCAAAGGCTTATTTCCTCTGGTATTGGACTCTCGTAAACTTGAAAGAAGGACATGGCAAATGTGATGATACTACGGCTTTAAGTTCTGTAAATGAAGAAAGATGCTGAATATTATGTTCCAAAGTCTGTAAAGTAAACAGCTTGTGAGGCCTTGATTTTTTTTTAAATTTGGAACAGTAGAAATGGCCTGAACTGGTGGGTACAATCTACCCAGGACCTGTTTTTTTGCAAACTTGTTGCCTTTAATAGCCTTTGCTGGTATCTTTAAACTGGATCTGGGAGCTCTTATTCCTGTCTCTGTTAGAAGTAAAGGCTGGGATTCTCTCTCAGCTACTAAAATGGCATGTCAGAAAATTGACCTTGCTGAATCTGCCTTGGCCAAGTGTGTGTTTATGTGATGTTACTGTATTGCAACAGTTAATTAGTCGTCGTTAATATATTATTTTATTAGCGATTTCGATAGAGTTTCAGTAAAATCAGCTTTTTCTTCTCTTATTGTTAAGTGTTTTTTCTGCATTTTACATACAGTGTATGGAAAAAGTGTTTTCTTTAATAACCAACAGTTTGCACAATCGAATTTTATCTGAAACAAAGCATCTTACACTTAGCGTTAAAATAAGCAAGATGTTGCAGTCTAGACTGCCTTCGCAATATATGTTTGGGTGGGCTTGTTTTGGTCCATAAAACGATTCCCTTTATCTATGCCTAAAGTGTCTTCCCTTTAATCTGAGGCTCTTCCCTCAACCCTCGGCTCTCCTACCAATGGAAACTTCTTTCCGCTTTGTCCAGGCCATTCATTACTCATTAAATTTCAATCTAATCCCCCAGTCATCTTTCAATACCGCGTACGTATAGTCCCAGCTCTATGAAGCGATCATCATATGTTAAACTTTTCATTCCTGGGATTATTCTCGTGAACCTTCTCTGAACCTGTTCCAGCGTGAATATATATTTCCTGGTATATGTGGCTGAGACTTCCTCAAATATTCTAAA
>NW_025209413.1:0-216 GCF_004010195.1 Chiloscyllium plagiosum
AGTCACAGACACCTCCGTGTCACCTGTTATCATCCACACCCCTCCAGACTGCCTGTTACCACACCTTAACCTCCACACTGCCTGTTATCGCCCCCTCACCTCCACACTGCCTGTTATCGCCCACACACCTCCACACTGCCTGTTATGGCCCACACGCCTCCACATTGCCTGTTATCGCTGACACGCCTCCACACTGCCTGTTATCGCCCACACACC
>NW_025209413.1:9032-10055 GCF_004010195.1 Chiloscyllium plagiosum
ACACCCCTCCAGACCGCCTGTTATCACCCACACCCCTCCAGACCGTCTGTTATCACCCACACCCCAATCACTGCCTGTTATCACCCACACCTTTCCAGATTGCCTGTTATCACTCACACTGCCTGTTATCATCCACACCCCTCCACACTGCCTGTTATCACTCACACCCCTCCACACAGCCTGTTATCACCCACACCCCTCCACACTGCCTGTTATCACCTGCACACCTCCACACTGCCTGTTATCACCCACACCACCTGTTATCACCCACACCCCACCAGACTGCCTGATATCACCCACACCCCTCCACACTGCCTGTTATCACCCACACCACCTGTTATCACCCACATGCCACCAGACTGCCTGTTATCACCCACACCCCTCCAGACTGCCTGTAATCACCCACACCCCTCCAGACTGCGTGATATCACCCACACCCCTCCAAACTGCCTGTTATCACCTGCACACCTCCACACCGCCTGTTATCACCCACACCACCTGTTATCACCCACACCCCAATCACTGCCTGTTATCACCCACACCTCTCCAGACTGCCTGTTATCACCCACACCTCTCCAAACAGCCTGTAATCACCCATACCCCTCCAGGCTGCCTGTAATCACCCACACTCCTCCACACTGCCTGTTATCACCCACACCGCCTGTTATCACCCACACCGCCTGTTATCACCCACACCCCTCCAGACTGCGTGATATCACCCACACCCCTCCAAACTGCCTGTTATCACCTGCACACCTCCACACCGCCTGTTATCACCCACACCCCTCTACATTGCCTGTTATTATCCACACCCCTCCATACTGCCTGTTACCCCTTGCGCTGGAGACAGTGTAGCCGATAAGGGTCTGCCTGTTTCAGGGCAGTTCATTCTTCACATGTCCAGGCCCTCTAACCAGAAATGCCCCTGGGCCTGTCTGTCCAAGTCTTCCAGGCCAATGGAGTCCAGTATAGAACATGCTGCCTTTACCCCAACTGTGGACCCTGGGACAGCTCCCAGGTGTC
>NW_025209413.1:12141-16566 GCF_004010195.1 Chiloscyllium plagiosum
ATCACCCACACCCCTCTACACTGCCTGTTATCACCCACATCCCCTACACAGCCTGTATTCACATGCCTACCTCCACACCGCCTGTTATCTCCCACACCCCTCCAGACTGCTGTTATCATCCACACCTCTCCACATGGCCTGTAATCACCCACAACCCTCCAGACTGCCTGTAATCACCCACACTCCTCCACACCACATGTCATCATCCACACCGCCTGTTATCACCCACACCCCTCCAGACTGCCTGTTATCACTCACACCCCTCCAGTCTGCCTGTTATCACTCACACCCCTCCAGTCTGCCTGTTATCACCCACACCCCTCCACAAGGCCTGTTATCACCCACACCCCTCCAGACCGCCTGTTATCACCCACACCCCTCCAGACCGTCTGTTATCACCCACACCCCAATCACTGCCTGTTATCACCCACACCTTTCCAGATTGCCTGTTATCACTCACACTGCCTGTTATCATCCACACCCCTCCACACTGCCTGTTATCACTCACACCCCTCCACACAGCCTGTTATCACCCACACCCCTCCACACTGCCTGTTATCACCTGCACACCTCCACACTGCCTGTTATCACCCACACCACCTGTTATCACCCACACCCCACCAGACTGCCTGATATCACCCACACCCCTCCACACTGCCTGTTATCACCTGCACACCTCCACACTGCCTGTTATCACCCACACCACCTGTTATCACCCACACCCCACCAGACTGCCTGATATCACCCACACCCCTCCACACTGCCTGTTATCACCTGCACACCTCCACACTGCCTGTTATCACCCACACCACCTGTTATCACCCACACCCCACCAGACTGCCTGATATCACCCACACCCCTCCACACTGCCTGTTATCACCTGCACACCTCCACACTGCCTGTTATCACCCACACCACCTGTTATCACCCACACCCCACCAGACTGCCTGATATCACCCACACCCCTCCACACTGCCTGTTATCACCTGCACACCTCCACACTGCCTGTTATCACCCACACCACCTGTTATCACCCACACCCCACCAGACTGCCTGATATCACCCACACCCCTCCACACTGCCTGTTATCACCTGCACACCTCCACACTGCCTGTTATCACCCACACCACCTGTTATCACCCACACCCCACCAGACTGCCTGATATCACCCACACCCCTCCACACTGCCTGTTATCACCCACACCACCTGTTATCACCCACACCTCTCCAGACTGCCTGTTATCACCCACACCTCTCCACACTGCCTGTTATCACTCACACCTCTCCTCACTGTCTGTTTCACCTATCCCTCCACAACGCCTGTTATCACCCACACCCTTCCTGACTGCCTGTTTCACCTATCCCTCCATACTGCCTGTTATCACCCACACCCTTCCACACTGCCGGTTATTACCCACACCCACTACACCGCCTGTTATTACCCATATTCCTCCACACCGCCTGTTATCACCCACACCCCTCTACATTGCCTGTTATTATCCACACCCCTCCATACTGCCTGTTACCCCTTGCGCTGGAGACAGTGTAGCCGATAAGGGTCTGCCTGTTTCAGGGCAGTTCATTCTTCACATGTCCAGGCCCTCTAACCAGAAATGCCCCTGGGCCTGTCTGTCCAAGTCTTCCAGGCCAATGGAGTCCAGTATAGAACATGCTGCCTTTACCCCAACTGTGGACCCTGGGACAGCTCCCAGGTGTCATGAGAGGATAAGGAAAATAAGTACTCTGAGGACACATGAGTGACTCTTCATTGTAAACAAACCTTCTCTTCTGTCACCATGCCTGCACTTTTAACCAGCTCCTGTCTGATGGACTGCCACTTTGTGGGCGGACCACATTACCTAGTTACCATCTCAGAGTTAGCAGCCCCCTTGACTCCTCCCAAAGAGTCAGGGGAGGGATCGCTCATCTCTGAGATAGATCCTGAAGATCAGTAGGTTTCAGACTTCCTTCGTCCTTGAGTGTGGTCCAGATTGAACTGAGGAGATCACCGAGTATGAAGCTCTTCTGAGTGTCGCTGGCTGTGCTCATACCCCACATTTGTCTTGTTTTGTGAGATGACGCGATCATTCAAGACCCAAGGGTTCATTCTATTCAAGTGTTTTATAAGTGAGCACACACTTTGTCAGGCCATAAGCTGGAGGAACAGCACGAGGCTATTCAGCCCATCTAGTCAGCTCCAACATTCAAACAGATCTTGACATGTCCAATAAGCCTCCACTCCATTTTCCTGATTTTGTTTTCATAACCCTGGATTCCCATACATCTATCTCAGCCTTAAATGTACTGACTCAACCTTGACAGTTCTCTGTAGTAAAAAAAAAGCCTCTAGGAGAGGATATTCTTCCTCATCTGTCTTAAATGGTTGACCCCTTATTCTGAGATGGTGTCCTCTGGCCCTAGACTGTGGAAACAACAACCTTTCCATATCTACCCTGTCAAATCCCCTAAAATTCTTGACTGTTTCAATAAGATTGCCTCTCATTTCTGTAAACCTCAATGATTACAAACCCAGTCTGTTCAACTTCTACTAAGAAGACAGGCCCTCCAATACCTAGGACGAGCTGGGTGAACATTCTCTAAACTGACTCTAATAACATGACGTTTTTCCCTACATAATGAGCCCATGTCACAGACTGATGTCCCCACGGTTTTCCATCTTCTGCAGCCGTAATCCCTGGACTGTTTGAGGTCGATCTGGAGTCTAGGCCACATCTGTTTGCAGTTGAGGTCACCGCACTGTCAGAAGGATGTGTTTGCACTGGAGAGGATGCAGAGGAGATTCACCTGGATATTACCTGGGACGGAAAAGTTTCAGATGTGAGGAGAGACTGGATAAGCTGGGTCTGTTTTCCCTGGAGCAGAGGCGGCTGAGGGATGATCTGACAACACATATCAGCAAGGTTATCACAAGACTTTGCAACAGTAATTGCAATGCTCAGTATTCAGACTGTTTGTACCAGATAACTGGTGCAGCCTTTGAAACCCTGAGTCCAATATTTAAATTTTGACTGACAGTCACCCTTCTCAGAAGAAGAATATGATGTGATTGAAGAAAAGGGACACACCGAGTGGTTTTGTATATGAGGAAGCAACTAGGGAAGGAATTGTTAACATGAGAATGATTAGATTAGATTACCTACAGTGTCCACACCGACCCGCTGAAGCGCAACTCACCCATACCCATACACTCACCCCTTCACCTAACACTACGGGCAATTTAGCATGGCCAATTCACCTGACCTGCACATCTTTGGACTGTGGGAGGAAACCGGAGCACCCGGAGGAAACCCACGCAGACACGGGGAGAATGTGCAAACTCCACACAGTCAGTCAGTCGCCTGAGGCAGGAATTGAACCCGGGTCCCTGGTGCTGTGAGGCAGCAGTGCTAACCACTGTGCCACCATGCCACCCATGGTGGAAATAATATGAACTGCCAATATATCAATGTCACCATGGTGAAAACTGTGGTTAAAGAGCACTAGAACAGATTGTCAATTGACTTAAAGCTGGAAAACAATTTTGTACGAGAATGAATGTTTAAAGAAAAAGATTACGAAACTCACAAAAAGCAGAGGTGACGATCTCAATTGTTGGAACTAACATCAAAAAAATGGGAGATGTTTCTGCACTTGGCCACACCCTCATGGAAGCTGCTAAATTTGAAGAATTAATGTTCCAACAGAATGGATTTACTTCTGATAACAATGTGGACACTTATTATTCTCTGTGAGACCTGGGACTGCACGGATCAGCCAAGCAAAAGAGTGAAACGAGAGCACACGGAAGTTTTATAATATTCTGGAGAGTGTCTGAGGGCGAGAGAAGACCAGATAGGTATTATCAATAGCCAGGATGGTCATCGGATACAGTTCAATAATTACACACTGAACAAGAGAAATAAAAACAAAAGGCAGAAATAAAAACAAAAAGCCTCCTTGATCAGTAACATCAAGGATTGAGCAAATGTAGCCTATCAGAAGAGAGTGAGGAAAGCTTAAACTGGATATTATCCCCCATCCCACCTCCAGCTAGTGATAAGGTCCTGGGAGGAGGATGTAGGGACAGCAGGGATTGTTGATTGAGCTTAGAGGTAGAATTCTGACTGTCTCAATAGCTCTCAAGTTGAGAGCATGAGAAGACTTCATTTGAGAACTTAAGGCTCGGAGCAGGAGAGGCCATTCAACCCCTCGAGCTTGTTCCACCATTTAATATGATCATAATTGATCTCATTTTGGCCTCAACTCCACTTTCCCGTTCACTCTCTATAACCCTTCAACCCATTACTAATGAAAAATCTTTCCATCTCCTCCTTAAATATACTTAATGCCCCAGCGTTCACTGCACTCTGGGATAGGGAATTCCACAGATTCACCATCCTTTGATTGAGGTGATTTCTCCTCATC
>NW_025209414.1:0-1221 GCF_004010195.1 Chiloscyllium plagiosum
GATAGTGCTGAAGGATGTTTTACATTACACAAGGAAATAGGTAAGGTGCAGAGCTGGGCTGAGAGGTGGCAAATGGAGTTTAATGTGGAAAGGTATGAGGTGATTCACTTTGTAAGGAGTAACAGGAATACAGAAGTATTGTGCTAATGGTAACATTCTTGGTAGTGTAGATGAGCAGAGAGATCTCAGTGTCCCGCAGGTTGGTAGGATTGTTAACACCACCCAATCGGTGTGTTAGCTTTTATTGGTAGAGGGATTGAGTTTTGGAGCCACAAGGTCATGCTGCAGCTGTATAAAACTCTGGTGCGACGGACTTGGTGTATTGTGTACAGTTCTGGTCACTACATTATAGGAAGGATGTGGAAGCTTTGGAAAGGGTGCAGAGGAGATTTACTAGAATGTTGCCTGGTTTGGAGGGAAGGTCTTATGAAGAAAGTCTGAGGAACCTGAGGCTGTTTTGGTTCGAGAGAAGGAGGTTGAGAGGTGACTTAACAATTGAGATGTACAACATAATCAGAGGTTTAGATAGGGTGGACAGTGAGAGCCTTTTTCCTCAGGTGGTGATGGCTAGCACGAGGGGACATAGCTTTAAACTGAGGGGTGATAGATATAGGACAGATGTCAGAGGTAGTTCCTTTACTCAGAGAGTAGTAGGGGCATGGAACACTAGCAGACTCGTCAACTTTAAGGGCAATTAAACGGCCAATGGATGAAAATGGAATAGTGTACGATAGATAGGCTTTAGATTAGTTCCACAGGTCAGCGTAACATCGAGGGCCGAAGGGCCTGTACTGCACTGTAATGTTCTATGTTCTACTTTAGGGTCATGAGTGGTTAAGGTTGAAGATGCCAGTTTGTGAGGTTAAACCCGAAAAACAATGAGTAACATTATTCTGGCTCATTTTCATTTTCACGCCTGTACAGCATGGTGTCTAACATCCTGAGGGTTTTCTGAGTTCGCTAACCAGCAGCATGTGGTCCATGTGAATGGTCGAATCCCCCTTTTCCCTCATCCTCACAACCCATTTCATCCTCCACTGTCCTTCTTAACAAGACACACCTTCACCCCCCCCATTACCCGGTACACCTTTACCCCCCATTACCTGACACACCTTTACCCCAATACCTGACACACCTTTACCCCTATTACCTGACACACCTTACCCTCTTACCTGACACACCTTTACCCCCTACCTGACATACCTTTCCCCCATTCCCCGG
>NW_025209414.1:2136-7016 GCF_004010195.1 Chiloscyllium plagiosum
ACCTGACACAACTTTACCCCCCCATTACCTGGTACACATTTACCCCCATTACCTGACACACATTTACCCCCATTACCTGACACAACTTGGCTCAATGACAAGACACACTCTCCTGGTGCATACCTTATTTAACAACCCCATTCAAAGTTTGGGATGGGGTGGGGGGTGTGCTGAGTCTGGAACACAAACCAAAACAGATGTTGCTGGAAAAGCTCAGCAGATCTGGCAGCATCTGTGAAGAGGAATCAGAGTTAACGATTCGAGTCCGGTGACCCTTGGAAGGGATGGTAGCTTGGGAAATGTTTTGTTTATGCTGAAGATGCAGTAGGGAGATGGGGCATACAGGAAACGATCGTTGGGGATAAAGCCCAAAGAGACAGAAGCGCAATTCAACAGACAAAAGAGTGGATAATGAGAACAGAGCATCCAGGGAACATTCCCTCTCCCTGATGTATTACACTGTCTCCAACCGGGCGTCCAGCTCAATCCTTTAGAGTATAAGCTGTTCAAGCTGCAGACACTTACTGTAAACATGGATTGCTCAGGTATCCATCAGCTCCCACATACTGCAGCTGCAACACGTCCCACAGTCTTCCATCTTAGCACCTTCTCGTTGGTGATGGCCACCATACTCAGCTCTGCCCTCTCACTCTCTCCAAATTTTGGGATATTACTCATGTCTTCTCCTGTGAAAACTGACGCAAAGTAATTATTCAGTTCCTCAGCCATTTCTTTGTTCCCCACTGCTATCTCTCCAGCATCACTTTCCAGCAATGTCCACTTTTGCCTCTCTTTTGCCCTTTATATATCTAAAGACACTCTTACAGTCTTCCTTTATATTACTGGCTAGCTTACCCACATACTTAATCTTCTCCCTTCTTATTTCTCTTTTTGTCGCCCTCTGTTGGACTTTGTAAGCTTCCCAATCCACATTATATGCTTTCTCTTTTGCTTTTATGCTATCCCGGACTTCCCTGGTCAGCTGTAGTTGACTCATCTTACTGTAAACATAGATCGCTCAGGTATCCATCAGCCCCCACACACTGCAGCTCCGACACATCCCACAGTCTCCCATTTTTATTTGCATTCTTAATTGATATTTCACAACTAACTTTCCCTATAAACAACACACATGTAGGAAATTCTACACACGCTGATTTGAAGGGAGACAACAGACAGCATCCAGATGACCATAAGACTGTAAGACCAGAAGACATAGGAAGAGAAATTAGCCCATTCAGCCCATCGAGTCTGCTCCACCATTCAATCATGGCTGATACGGTTCTCAACCCCATCTCAGTCTTAAATATACTCAATGCCCTGGCCTCCACAGCCCTCTGTGGCAGTGAATTCCCTAGATTCCCCACTCTCCGGCTGAATAAGTTTCTCCTTGTCTCCATTCTAAAAGGTTTGCCCTTTACTGTAAGGCTGTGCCCTCGTGTCCTAGTCTCTCCTACCAATGGAAACATCTTTCTACTCTGTCCAGACCATTCAGTATTCTGTATGTTTCAATTAGATCCCCCCCCATCCTTCTCAGCTCCTTCGAATATAGACCCAGAGCCTTCAAACATTCCTCGTATGTTAAGCTTTTCATTCCTGAGACCATACTCATCAACCTCTTCTGAAGATACTCCAGGACCGGTACATTCTTCCTCAGATATGGGGCCCAAATCTGCCCACAGTACTCTAAATATGGTCTGACCAGAGCCTTATAGAGCCTCAAAAGTACAGCCATGCTTTTATATTCAAGTCCTCTCAAAATAAGTGCCATCATTGCATTTGCTTTCCTAACTACTGACTCAACCTGCACTAAAACTCCCAAGTCTCTTTGCACTTCTGACTTCTGAATTTTCTCCTCATTTAGTAAATTCCTCTATCCTTCCTACCAAAGTGCATGACCTCACAATTTCCCATGTTGTACTCCATCTGCCACTTCTTTGCCCACTCTCCTAAGTCGTTCAAATCCTTCTGCAGCCTCCCCCCTCCTCAATACTACCTGTTCCTCTACCTATCTTAGTATCATCTGGAAACTTAGCCAGAATGCCTTCAGTTCCTTCACCCAGATCATTAATGTATAAAGTGAAAAGTTGTGGCCCCAACGCTGACCCTTGCAGAACACGACATGTCACCGGCTGCCATCCTGAGAAGGACCCTTTTATCCCAATCTCTGCTTTCTGCCAGACAGCCAAGCTTCTAATCATGCTAGCATCTTACCTGTAACACCATGGGCCCTTATCATACTCAGTAACGTCCTGTGTGGCACCTTGTCAAAGGCCTTCTGGAAGTCCAGGTAGATAACATCCATTGGCTCTCCTTGGTCTAATCTGCTCGATATTTCCTCAAAGAATTCTAGCAGTTTTGTCAGGCATGACCTCCCCTTGATGAAACCATGCTGACTTTGCCCTATTTTAGCTTACAGTTCCAAAATTCAGAAATCTCATCCTTCACAATGGATTCCAGCATCTTACCCATGACTGAGGTTCAGCTAATCGGTCTGCAATTTTCCATCTTTTGCCTTACCCTAATCGGTCTGCAATTTTCCATCTTTTGCCTTACCCCCTTTTTCAACGGGTGTCACATTAGCGATTTTCCAGTCTCCTGGGACCATCCCTGATTCTAGCGATTCCTGCAAAATCACCTCTAATGCCTCCACTATCCCTTCAGCTGTCTCCCTTAGAACTCTGAGGTGTAGTCCCTCTGGTCCAGGTGACTTATCCACCTTCAGGCCATTCAGTTTTTCTAGCACCTTCTCTTTGGTGATGGCCACCATACTCAGCTCTGCCCTCTCACTCTCTCGAATTTTTGGGATATTTCTCATGTCTTCCATCGTGAAGACTGATGCGAAGTAATTATTCAGTTCGTCAGCCATTTCTTTGTTCCCCACTATTATCTCTCCAGCATCACTTTCCAGCAGCGCAATGTCCACTTTTGCCTCTCTTTTTCCCTTTATATATCTAAAGAAACTCTTACAGTCTTCCTTTATATTACTGGCTAGCTCACCCACATACTTAAACTCCCCCCTCCTTATTTCTCTTTTTGTAGCCCTCTGTTGGACTTTGTAAACTTCCCAATCCTCTGGTTTCCCACTGCCCTTCGCCACATTATATGCTTTCTCTTTTGCTTTTATGCAATCCCTGACTTCCCTGGTCAGCCAGGGTTGCCTCATCCTCCCTGTATCATTTTTCTTTTCCTCGGGATGAATCTCTGCCGTGTCTCCTGAATTACTCCCAGAAACTCCTGCCTTTGTTGTTCCACTGTCTTTCCTGCTGGGCTCCTCTCCCAGTCAATTCTACCCAGCTCCTCCCTCATGCCTCCCTGGTTTCCTTTACTCAGCTGTCATCCCATTACCTCTGATTCTATTGTCTCCCTCGCAAACTGCAGAGTAAATTCAATCATACTATGATCACTGCCTCCTCAGCATTGGTTCACTTTAAGCCCCTGTATCAAGTCTGCCTCATTACACAGCACTAAATCCAGAGTTGCCTGTTCCCTACTGGGCTCCACCACCAGCTGCTCCAAAAAGCCATCTCATAGACATTCCACAAATTCTTTTTCTTGCAATCCAAAATCAACCTGATTTTCCCAGTCCACCTGCATATTGAAATCCCCCACGATCACTGTAACTTTGCCTTTCCTATACATCTTTTCTATCTCTGGTGTACCTTGTGCCCCAGCTCCTGATTACTGCGTGCAGGCCCTGTATGTAACTCCAAACATGCCTTTTTTTTAACCTTTGCAGTTCCCCAATTTTACCCACACAGATTCAACCCTATCTTACGACAAGGAAAATGACAATGAACACTGTTCATCTCACCTACTACTCCTCATCAGCTTCACAGCTGCTCAGAAAACCAAACAGACCTTCCAATTATGAATGCATTTGCTGAGGTTCTGAAAGAGAAGCCAGCAAGATCAAACTGTTTCTCCTGGACACCATACTTGGGACTTTTCTCTGAACATGGTCAGTCCACAGTTGGGCACCAACGCCACCCTCCCCACCTCCACACAGTTCCTTCCCCCACTCCCTTTTAATTCAGCAATGTCTCAGGTTTAATATTCTCAAATCCCTCCATGACTCCCCCCCTCCTCAACTATGTCATCTCTTTCAATCTTCCAATCCTCCAGGAGACCTACTTCCAATGTCTCTCAGACATGCATAATTTTCATCTCTCCACCATTGCCTTGAGTTGCTGGGTGGAGAAAGTGAGGGCTGCAGATGCTGGGGATCAGAGCTGAAAATGTGTTGCTGGAAAAGCACAGCAGGTCAGGCAGCATCCAGGGAACAGGAGAATCGACGTTTCGGGCACAAGCCCTTCTTCAGGAGAAGGGCTTCTTCCTGAAGAAGGGCTTGTGCCCGAAACGTCGATTCTCCTGTTCCTTGAGTTGCTGGGTCCCAAGTTCTGAAAACTCCTCTCTATCTCATTATCGTCCTTAAAATCTACCTCTTTTGCCAAGCAATTGGTCACCTGACCCAATAGAGTCATAGAGTCATAGTGGTGTACAGCATGGAAACAGACCCTTCGGTCCAACCTGTCCATGCCGACCAGATATCCCAACCCAATCTAGTCCCACCTGCCAGCACCCGGCCCATATCCCTCCAAACCCTTCCTATTCATATACCCATCCAAATGCCTCTTAAATGTTGCAGTTGTACCAGCCTCCACCACATCCTCTGGCAGCTCATTCCATACACGTACCACCCTCTGTGTGAAAAAGTTGCCCCTGAGGTCTCTTTTATATCTTTCCCCTCTCACCCTAAACCTATGCCCTCTAGTTCTGGACTCCCCAACCCCAGAGAAAAGACTTTGCCTATTTAGCCTATCCATGCCCCTCATGATTTTGTAAACCTCTATAAGGTCAAGTAATTCCTCATCTGAAAC
>NW_025209414.1:13992-16567 GCF_004010195.1 Chiloscyllium plagiosum
GGTCGGGAAGTCCAGAACTAGAGGGCATAGGTTTAGGGTGAGAGGGGAAAGATATAAAAGAGACCTAAGGGGCAACATTTTCACACAGAGGGTGATACATGTATGGAATGAGCTGCCAGAGGAAGTGGTGGAGGCTGGTACAATTGCAACATTTAAGAGGTATTTGGATGGATATATGAATAGGAAGGGTTTGGAGGGTTATGGGTCGGGTGCTGGCAGGTGGGACTAGATTGGGTTGGGATATCTGGTCAGCATGGACAGGTTGGACCAAAGGGTCTGTTTCCATGCTGTACATCTCTATGACTCTATGACTCTAATTGCACGCAATATTCCAACAGTGGTCTAACAAATGTCCTGCACAGCCACAACATGACCTCCCAACTCCTGTACTCAATACTCTGACCAATAAAAGAAAGCATACCAAATGCCTTCTTCACCGCAGGATTCCAACAGTCTCAAGGCTGCCATCATTAATGCCGCCAAAAATTCGGTCAGTCACTTAATCAGTAAACGCCAAGATTTTATAGAATGATCAGGACAGCCAAGAATTGATAAGCTTGGAGGGCATGACATTTCTGAGTGTAAAACAGCAACTGCACTCAGAAGAGGAGAGGGAGATCTTCAGGTGACTGAAGATCGAAGTCCAATGATGAACCTGTGACATAAAGAACAGGTGGTAGGTGAAGAAAGTACTGGAGGCCAATGAGTGGTTGACAACCATGATGTGCAGGATTTTTTCTGTGCTGTCAAGACCACCTACAAACTGAACACCCAATTCCCACCACATTGCTTGCTGAGGACCAAGTAACTCTTATTAAAACAAGGAAGCCATCAAACAATGCTTGGGGGAACATTTCAGAAATCTCTTCAAAGGACTCTGTCATCAAACCAATTGTCCTTGAACGCATCCCACAGCACGCATCAGGCTCAGCAATGCCTCAGACCTGTATGAAGTAGAGAAGGCCATCCATCTGCTTCAGAACAACGCTGCTGGAGCAGATGGCAACTCTGCTGAGGCATTGAAGTGCAAAGGCAAAGAGCTCCTGTTGCAGCTACACACCTTTGTCTGCCTTATTTGGAATGAGGACAGCATCCCGGGAGAGCTTCGAGAGCCACAGTCTCTTTCAAAAGAGGGACCAAGTCCGACTGTGGTAACTACTGAGGAATCTCCATGCTGTTAACCATTGGAAAAGTCATCGCCACGGTTCTCCTCAATCATCTTCGCCCTGTGGCTGAGTAACTCCTTCTAGAATCACAGTGCGGGTTCTGGCCACAAAGGACATGATATTCACCATGCTACAGCTGCCAGGAGAAATGTCCTGTGTGTGGCTTTCTTCAACCTTACAAAAGTGCTGCACCATGAAGTATATCACCATCCTTCACCTGCTCAATGATGACATGAAAGTTGTGTTAACAAAACCCATTCCTTGTTCGGACCAATCTCAAGCAGGAGTGTGTCATCGCCCCAACACTGTTTTCAAACTACCTCACTGCAATGCTTTACCTCACCGCCAAAAACCTCCCTGCTGGAGTGGAACTAGCCTTCAGAACCAGGGGGAGATTATTCAACCTCCGCTGCCTTTAAGCCAAAACCAAAGCCACTCCAATCAGTGTCATCGAGCTGCAGTATGTGGATGCTATACATATCAAGACTCATAATTACCATTCTCACTGCATGTGGCATCTTCCCTCAATGGCTTTCACCCACTCGATCCCGTAAAACAATTAAGCCTTCCTGCTCTCTGCGCTGCCCACCTATTCACTTGAGATCTCTGCCTTTCCTGTTGCCACACTGTTGCTACAGCTCTTCCAACCTCTTTCATCTTATTTAATCCCTGCTTTGTCTATTTGTCTCATGGATGAAGAAAATGGTCCAATATAGGGCTGAAGGGGCTAAGGTGGATCAGAGGGTGGCTGACGTTCATCTCCTCATCCTTTAATTGGTGAGAATCTTTGAACTTATGGGAGAGGTAACCACTTTGAGCACTCATAACAGTAGGCAAATCCCTGGATGAGATTGAAAAATCCTTTGAATGAGCATGGCAACACCTTTTAACTGTAGACTCCTTGACTTGACTAAGGACTAATCCTAGACTTTCTGGCATGGCCATTTTGTTTGAAGCACATGTGTTGTGTTTATCACATAGGCTGCTGCCACATTTTGTAGGTGTGACATTGACATAACACGGTGCTATACAGTAATATAACTGCCCCCATGACTGTTCATTGCCAGCAAGGATGACAAGCTGCTTGGCTTTCTAGCTGCATTAAAAGGCAAGACAGAACTATTGGTAAATTTGTAAGCTCTGAATTAAGTGGCCAGGCAGAGATGCTTTGTGTGTCCAATTAAGCAGAAAGTGAAAGAATCATAAGTAAGCAAACTGAGTGGCCTGAAATGCACCCTGTTCTGATGCATGAGGCATGTGTGTGTCCCTGCACGCAGAGCGGCCTGGCAAGCATATTGTAATGAAAGGTGTCAGTGAGACCAAATTGCAATAGTGAAGTGCTGAACTATATTACAAATTAGTCTGCGATATGCCATGTAGTGATGCTGCTGCTTTGCTATTGACTTCCA
>NW_025209415.1:0-2870 GCF_004010195.1 Chiloscyllium plagiosum
ACTGTGTACACCACCCCAGTGCATTGATCTGTACACCTGGAGCAGTTATCCACTCAGCATGTAGGAGTATGTACCCCACCCCAGTGCATTGATCTGTAAACCAGGAGCAGTCAACCTCCAAGCATGTAGGGCTGTGTACACTACCACAGTGCATTCATGTGGAGACCACAAGCAGTCACCGTCCCAGCATGTAGGACTGTGTACATCACCCCAGTGCATTGACCTGTAAACCAGGAGCAGTAACCCTCCCAGCAGGTAGGACTGTGTACACCAAACCAGGGCATTGATCTGTAATTCAGGAGCAGTTACCCTCCCAGCATGTGGGATTGTGTACCTCACCCCAGTGCATTGATCTGTAAACAAGGAGCAGTTATACTCCCAGCATGTAGATCTACGAACCCCACCCCAGTGCATTGATCTGTAACCCAGCAGCAGTTCCCCGCCCAGCATGTCGGACTGTGTAGAACACCACAGTGCATTGATCTGAAAACCAGGAGCAGATACCTTCCCAGCATGTAGGACTGTGAACACCACACCAGTGAATTGATCTGTAACCCAGCAGCAGTTACCCGCCCAGCATGTCGGACTGTGTACAACACCACAGTGCATTGATCTGAAAACCAGGAGCAGATACCATCCCAGCATGTAGGACTGTGTTCACCACCACAGTGCATTGATCTGTAAACGAGGAGCAGGTATCCTCCCAGCAGGTAGGACTGTGTACACTACCACAGTTCATTCATCTGTAAACAAAGAGCAGATCCCCTCCCAGCATGCAGAAATGTGTACACCACCCCAGTGCATTGATCTGCAAGCCAGGAGCAGTAACCCTCCCAGCAGGTAGGACTGTGTACACCAAACCAGGGCATTGATCTGTAATTCAGGAGCAGTAACCCTCCCAGCAGGTAGGACTGTGTATCCCACCCCAGTGCATTGATCTATAAACAAGGAGCAGTTACACTCCCAGCATGTAGATCTGCTTACCCACCCCAGTGCATTGATCTGTAAACCAGGAGCAGTTACCCTCCCAGCATGTCGGACTGTGTACACCACCCGAGTGCATTGATCTGTAACTAAGGAGCAGTTACCCTCCCCGAACGTAAGATTGTGCTCATCGCACCACTGCATTGATCTGTAACCCAGGAGCTGAAAACCTCCCAGTATTTAGGACTGTGTACACCACCCCAGTGCATTGATCTGGAACTGAGCAGCAGTTACCCTCCCAGCATGTAGGGCTGTGTACACCACCCCAGTGCATTGATCTGTAAACCAATAGCATTTACCCGCCCAGTATGTTGGACTTTTTACATCATCCCAGTGCATTGATCTTTAAACCAGGAGCCTTTATCCTCCCAGCATTTAGGACTGTGTACACCAGCTCAGTGCATTGAGCTGGTGTACACCAGCGAGGAGCAGTTAACCTTCCGGCACGTAGAGCTGTGTACCCCACCCCAGTGCGTTGATGTGTAAACCAGGAGCAGCTATCCTCCCAGCATGTAGAGCTGTGTGCACCACCACAATGCATTGATCTGTAACCGAGCAGCAGTTACCCTCCAAGCATGTAGGACTATGTAACCTAGCCCAGTGCATTGATCTGTAAACAAGCAGCATTTACCCGCCCAGCATGTAGGACTGTGTACATCACCCCTGTGCATTGATCTTTAAACCAGAAGCCGTTACCCTCACAGCATTTAGGATTGTGTACAGCAGCTCAGTGCATTGAGCTGATGTACACCAGCTAGGAGCAGTTATCTTTCCGGCACGTAGAGCTGTGTACCCCACCCCAGTGCGTTGATGTGTAAACCAGGAGCAGTTATCCTCGAAAGCATGCAGGCTGTGTACCCCACCCAAGTGCATTGATCTGTAAACAAAGAGCAGATTCCCTCCAAGCATGTAGGACTGTGTAGATCACCCCAGTGCATTGATCTGTATACCAGAAGCAGTTACCCTCCCAGAATGTAGGACTGTGTACACCACCCCAGTGCATTGATCGGGAAACCAGGAGCAGTTACCCTCCCAGCATGTAGGACTGTGTACACGACCCCAGTGCATTGATCTGTAATCTAGGGGCAGTTAACCTTCCAGCACGTAGAGCTGTGTACACCACCCCATGGCGTTTCTTCTGTAAACCAGGATCAGTTACCCTCCCAGCAAGCAGGACTGTGTACCCCACCCCAGTGCAATGATCTGTAAACAAAGAGCAGATTCCCTCCGAGTATGTAGGACTGTGTACTGCACCCCAGTGCATTGATCTGTAAGCCAAGAGCAGTTACCATCCGAGCATCTAGGACTGTGTATACTACACCAGTGCATTGATCTGTAAAACAGCAGATGCTGCCCTTCCAACATGTAGAACTGTGTACCCCATCCCAGTGCATTGATCTGAAATGCAGGAGCATTACACTTCCAGCATGTAGGACTGTGTACCCCACCCGAGTGCATTTATCTGTAAACCAGGAGCCGTTACCTTATCAGCATTTAGGAATAAGTACTTCAACGCAGTGCATTGATCTCTAAACCAGGAGCAGGTACCCGCCCAGCATGTAGGACTATGTACCCCAACCCCAGTGCATGGATCTGCGATCCAGGAGCAGTAAAAATTCCAGCATGTTGGACTATGTACCCCTTGTCCAGTGCATTGATCTGTAAACCACAAGCCGTTACCGTCACAGCATTTAGGACTGTGTACACAATCCCAGTGCATTGATCTGTAACTGTGCAGCAGTTACCCTCCCAGCATGTAGGGCTGTGTACACCACCCCAGTGCATTGATCTGTAAACCAATAGCATTTACCCGCCCAGCATGTTGGACTTTTTACATCATCCCAGTGCATTGATCTTTAAACCAGGAGCCTTTACCCTCCCAGCAT
>NW_025209415.1:3199-12965 GCF_004010195.1 Chiloscyllium plagiosum
CCGGCATGTAGAGTTGTGTACCCCAAACCAGTGCGTTGATGTGTAAACCAGGAGAAGTTATCCTCGAAGCATGCAGGACTGTGTACACCAGCCCAGTGCATTGATCTGTAAACCACAACATTTACCCTCCCAGCATGTAGGACTGTGTACCCCACACCAGTGCATTGATCTGTAATCTAGGTGGAGTTAACCTTCCAACACGTAGAGCTGTGTACACCACCCCAGTGCATTGATCTGTACACCTGGAGCAGTTACCCTCCGACTATGTAGGACTGTGTACCCCACCCCAGTCCGATGATCTGTAAACCAGGAGCAGTTCCCCTCCCCACAGGTAGGATTGTGAACCCCAGCCCAGTACATTGATCTGTAAAACAGGAGCCATAATACTTCCAGCATGTAGGACTGTGTACACCACCCCAGTGCATTGATCTGTAAACCAGGAGAAGGTACTCTCCCAGCATGTAGGACTGTGTACACGACCCCAGTGCATTGATCTGTAAGCCAGGAGCAGTAACCCTCCCAGCATGTCGGACTGTGTACACCACGCCAATGCATTGATCTGTAACTAAGGAGCAGTTACCCTTTCCGAAGGTAGGATTGTGCTCATCACCCAACTTCATTGATCTTTAAGCCAGGAGCCGACAACCTCCCAGTATTTACGACTGTGTACACCAACCCAGAGCATTGATCTGTAATTCAGGAGCATTTAATCTCCCAGCATGTATGACTGTGTACACTACCCCAGTCCGTTGATCTCTAAACCAGGAGCAGTTAACCTCCCAGCATGCAGGACTGTGTAAACGACCCCAGTGCATTGATCTGTAAACCAGGAGCCGTTACCCTCCCAGCATATAGGACTGTGTACACTACCACAGTGCATTCATGTGGAGACCACACGCAGTCACCGTCCCAGCATGTAGGACTATGTACACCACCCCAGTGCATTGATCTGTAAACGAGGAGGAGTTAACCTCCCATCATGGAGGACTGTGTACCCCACTCCAGTGCATTGATCTGTAAACCAGACCGAATCAACACGGACATCTACTACAAACCTACCGACTCCCACAGCTACCTGGACTACACCTCCTCCCATCCTGCCCCCTGTAAAAACGCAATCCCATTCTCCCAATTCCTTCGTCTCCGCCGCATCTGCTCCCAGGAGGACCAGTTCAAAATACGTACAACACAGATGGCCTCCTTCTTCAAGGACCGCAATTTCCCCCCCGACGTGGTCGACGGTGCCCTCCACCGCATCTCCTCCACTTCCCGCTCCTCCGCCCTTGAGCCCCGCCCCTCCAACCGCCACCAGGACAGAACCCCACTGGTCCTCACCTACCACCCCACCAATCTCCATGTACAGCGCATCATCCGCCGTCACTTCCGCCACCTCCAAACAGACCCCAGCACCAAGGATATATTTCCCTCCCCACCCCTATCAGCTTTCCGTAGAGACCACTCCCTCCGCGACTCCCTTGTCAGATCCACACCCCCCACCGACCCAACCACCACTCCCGGCACCTTCCCTTGCAACCGCAGGAGGTGCAACACGTGCGCCCACACCTCCCCCCTCACTTCTCTCCAAGGCCCCAAAGGAAAATTCCATATCCGCCACAGATTCACCTGCACCTCCACCCACATCATCTACTGCATCCGCTGCAGCCGGTGTGGCCTCCTCTATATTGGGGAGACAGGCCGCCTACTTGCGGAGCGATTCAGAGAGCACCTCTGGGCCACCCGGACGAACCAACCCAACCAACCTGTAGCACAGCATCTCAACTCCCCCTCCCACTCCACCGAGGATATGCAGGTCATTGGACTCATCCACCGCCAAACCACAACAACCCGACGGTCGGAGGAGGAACGTCTTATCTTCCGACTGGGAACCCTCCAACCGCAGGCGATGAACTTGGACTTCACCAGTTTCTTCATCCCCCCTCCCCCCACCTTGTCTCAGCCGAATCCCTCCAGCCCGGCAACGCCTTCCTGACCTGCAGTCTTCTTCTTGACCTCCCCGCCTCCACCCTACTCCGACCTATCACCCTCACCTTGACCTCTTTCCACCTAGCACATTTCCAACGCCCCTCCTCCAACTCCCTCCTCCCTACCTTTTATCTTCTCCTGCTGAACACTCTCTGCTCATTCCTGAAGAAGGGCATGTGCCCGAAACGTCGAATCTTCTGTTCCCTAGATGCTGCCTGACCTGCTGTGCAGTTCCAGCAATAAAGTTTCATCTGTGAACCTGGAGCAGTTACCCTCCCAGCATATAGGACTGTGTACACCACCCCAGTGCATTGATCTGTAAACTAGGAGCAGTTCCCCTTCCAGCATGTACAGCTGTGTGCACCACCACAGTCCAAAGATTTGAAAACCAGGAGCATTTATACTTCCAGCATGTAGGACTCTGTACACCACCCCAGTGCATTGATCTGTAAACTAGGAGCAGTTCCCCTTCCAGCATGTACAGCTGTGTGCACCACCACAGTCCAAAGATTTGAAAACCAGGAGTATTTATACTTCCAGCATGTAGGACACTGTCCACCACCCCAGTGCATTGATCTGTAAACCAGGAGCAGTTACCCTCCCAGCATGCAGGACTGCATACACGACTCCAGTACATTGATCTGTATACCAGAAGCAGTTACACTCCCAGCATGTTAGGACTGTGTACCACACACCAGTGCATTGATCTGTAAACTAGCGGCAGTTAACCCTCCGGCACGTAGAGCTGTTTACACCACCCCATGGCGTTTTTTCTGTAAACAAGGAGAAGTTACCCTTCAGCATGTAGTCCTATGTACAACACCCCAGTGCATTGATCTGTAAACCAGGCGCATTAACCCGCCCAGCATGTAGAACTGTGTACAACACCACAGTGCATTGATCTGTAAACCTGGAGCATTTACCCGCCCACAATGTAGGACTGAGTCCACCAACCCAGTGCATTGATCTGTGAACCTGGAGCAGTTACCCTCCCAGCATATAGGACTGTGTACACCACCCCAGTGCATTGATCTGGAAACAAGCGTAGTTACCTTCCCCGCATGCAGGACTGTGTACCCCACCCCAGTGCATTGATCCGAAAACCAGCAGCAGTTACCCTCCCAGTATTTAGAACTATGTACACCAACACAGTGCATCGATCTGTAAACGAGGAGTAGTTACCCTCACAGCATGCAGGACTGCGTACACGACTCCACCCGCCCAGCATGTAGGACTGTGAACATGACCCCAGTGCATTGATCTGTAAACTAGGGGTAGTTAACCTTCCAGCACGGAGAGCTGTGTACACCACACCATAGCGTTTCTTCAGTAAACCAGGAGCAGTTACCCTCCCAGCATGTAGGACTGTGTACATACGCCAGTGCATTGATCTGAAAACAAGAGCAGTTACCCTTCCAGCATGTAGGACTGTGTACACCACCCCAGTGCATTGATCTGTAAACCAAGAGCAGTTACCCTCTCCGCATGTAGGACTGCGCACTCCACCCCAGTGCATTGATCTGTAAACTAGGAGCAGATACCTTCCCAGCATGTAGGACTGTGTACACCATACCAGTGCATTGATCTGTAATCCAGTAGCAGGTAACCTCCCAGCATATAGGACTGTGTACACTACCACAGTACATTCATGTGGAGACCACACGCAGTCACCGTCGTAGCATGTAGGACTGGGTACACCACCCCAGTCCGTTGATCTCTAAACCAGGAGCAGTTAACCTCCCAGCATGCAGGACTGTGTACACGACCCCAGTGCATTGATCTGTAAACCAGGAGCAGGTACCCTCCCAGCGTATAGGACTGTGTACACTACCACAGTGCATTGATCTGTAAACGAGGAGGAGTTAACCTCCCAGCATGGAGGACTGTGTACCCCACTCCAGTGCATTGATCTGTAAACGAGGAGCAGTTAACCTCCCGGCAGGGAGGACTGTGTACACGACCCCAGTCCGTTGATTTGAAAACCAGGAGCATTTATACTTCCAGCATGTAGGACTGTGTACACGACTCCGGTACATTGATCTGTATACCAGAAGCAGTTACTATCCCAGCATGTAGGAATGTGTACCACACACCAGTGCATTGATCTGTAAACAAAGAGCAGATACCCTCCCAGCATGTAGGACTGTGTAGGCCAACCCAGTGCATTGATCTGTAAACTAGCGGCAGTTAACCCTCCGGCACGTAGAGCTGTTTACACCACCCCATGGCGTTTTTTTCTGTAAACCAGGAGCAGTTACCCTCCCAGCATGCAGGACTCTCTACACTACCCCAGTGCATTGATCTGTAAACCAGGCGCAGGTACCCTCTCAGCATGCAGGACTGTGTACCCCACACCAGTGCATTGATCTGTGAACAAAGAGCAGATACCCTCCCAGCATGTAGGACTGTGTACACCACTCCAATGCATTGATCTTTAAACCAGGAGCTGTTTCACTCCCAGCATGTAGGACTATGCACACCATCCTAGTGCATTGATCTGTAAGCCAAGAGCAGTTACCATCCGAGCATCGAGGACTGTGTACACCACACCAGTGCATTGATCTGTAACCCAGCAGCAGCTACCCTCCCAGCATGTGGAGCTGAAAATGTGTTGCTGGAAAATCGCAGCAGTGCAGGCAGCATCCAGGGAACAGGAGAATCGACGTTTCTGGCATAAGCCCTTCTTTAGGAAGGTTCATGAAGAATGGCTTATGCCCGAAACGTTGATTCTCCTGTTCCCTGGATGCTGCCTGACCGAATGCGCTTTTCCAGCAACACATTTTCAGCTCTGATCTCCAGCATCTGCAGACCTCACTTTCTCTACCCAGCATGTAGAGCTGTGTACCCCACCTCAGTGCATTGATCTGAAATCCAGGAGAAATTACACTTCCAGCATGTAGGACTGTGTATACCACCTCAGTGCATTGATCTGTAAACCAGGAGCAGTTACCCTCCCAGTATTTAGGACTGTGTACACGACCCCAGTGCATAGATCTGTAAACCAGGAGCAGGTGCCCTCCCAGTACTTAGCACAGTGTACACCACTCCAGTGCCTTGATCGATAAACTAGGATCTGTTATCATCCCAGCATGTACAGGTGTGTACCCCACCCCAGTGCATTGATCTGTAAACCAGGAGCAGTTATCCTCCCAGCAAAGAGGACTGTGTACCCCACCACAGTGCATTGATCTGTAAACCAGGAGCAGGTACCCTCCCAGCATATAGGACTGTGTACACTACCACAGTGCATTCATGTGGTGACCACACACAGACACCGTCCCAGCATGTAGGACTGTGTACACCACCCCAGTGCATTGATCTGTAAACGAGAAGGAGTTAACCTCCCAGCAGGGAGGACTGTGTACACCACCCCAGTCCATTGATTTGAAAGCCAGGAGCATTTATACTTCCAGCATGTAGGACTCTGTACACCACCCCAGTGCATTGATCTGTAAACTAGGAGCAGTTACACTCCTAGCATGTACAGCTGTGTACACAACCCCAGTCCATTGATTTGAAAACCAGGAGCATTTATACTTCCAGCATGTAGGACTCTGTACCCCACCCCAGTGCATTGATCTGAAAACCAGGATCAGTTACCGTCCCAGCATGCAGGACTGCGTACACGACTCCGGTACATTGATCTGTATACCAGAAGCAGTTACTCTCCCAGCATGTCGGACTGTGTACCACACACCAGTGCATTGATCTGTAAACAAAGAGCAGAAACCCTCTCAGCATGTAGGACTGTGTAGGCCAACCCAGTGCATTGATCTGTAAACTAACGGCAGTTAACCCTCCGGCACGTAGAGCTGTTTACACCACCCGATGGCGTTTTTTTCTGGAAACCAGGAGCAGTTACCCTCCCAGCATGCAGGACTCTCTACACCACCCCAGTGCATTGATCTGTAAACCAGGCGCAGGTACCCTCCCAGCATGCAGGACTGTGTACCCCACACCAGTGCATTGATCTGTGAACAAAGAGCAGATACCCTCCCAGCATGTAGGACTTTGTACCCCACACCAATGCATTGATCTTTGAACCAGGAGCAGTTTCACTCCCAGCATGTAGGACTATGCACACCATCCCAGTGCATTGATCTGTAAGCCAAGAGCAGTTACCATCCGAGCAACGAGGACAGTGTACACCACACCAGTGCATTGATCTGTAACCCAGCAGCAACTACCCTCCAAGCATGTAGAGCTGAAAATGTGTTGCTGGAAAAGCGCAGCAGTGCAGGCAGCATCCAGGGAACAGGAGAATCGACGTTTCTGGCATAAGCCCTTCTTTAGGAAGGTTCCTGAAGAATGGCTTATGCCCGAAACGTCGATTCTCCTGTTCCCTGCATGCTGCCTGACCGAATGCGCTTTTCCAGCAACACATTTTCAGCTCTGATCTCCAGCATCTGCAGACCTCACTTTCTCTACCCAGCATGTAGAGCTGTGTACACCACCCCAGTGCATTGATCTGAAATCCAGGAGAAATTACACATCCAGCATGTAGGACTGTGTACACCACCGCTGTGCATGGATCTGTAAACCAGGAGCAGTTCAGCACTCAGCATGTAGGACTGTGTATACCACCTCAGTGCATTGATCTGTAAACCAGGAGCAGTTACCCTCCCAGTATTTAGGACTGTGTACATCACCCCAGTGCATTGATCTTTAAACCAGGAGCATTTACGCTGCCAACGTGTAGAGCTGTGTACACGAGGAGCAGTTAACCTCCCAGCATGGAGGACTGTGTAAACGATCCCAGTGCATTGTTCTCTAAACCAGGAGCTGTTACCCTCCCAGTATGTAGGACTATGTACACGATCCCAGTGCATTGATCTGTAAAGCAGAAGCAGTTACACTCCCAACATGCAGGACTGTGTACACGACCCCAGTGCATAGATCTGTAAACCAGGAGCAGTTGCCCTCCCAGTACTTAGCACAGTGTACACCACTCCAGTGCATTGATCGATAAACCAGGATCTGTTACCATCCCAGCATGTACAGGTGTGTACCCACCCCAGTGCATTGATCTGTAAACCAGGAGCAGGTACCCTCCCAGCATGTAGGACTGTGTACACCACCCCAGTCCGTTGATCTCTAAACCAGGAGCAGTTAACCTCCCAGCATGCAGGACTGTGTACACGACCCCAGTGCATGGATCTGTAAACCAGGAGCAGGTACCCTCCCAGCATATAGGACTGTGTACACTACCACAGTGCATTCATGTGGTGACCACACGCAGTCACCGTCCCAGCATGTAGGACTGTGTACACCACCCCAGTGCATTGATCTGTAAACTAGGAGGAGTTAACCTCCCAGCATGGAGGACTGTGTACCCCAATCCAGTGCATTGATCTGTAAACCAGGAGCAGTTAACCTCCCGGCATGGAGGACTGTGTACACGACCCCAGTGCATTGATCTGTAAACCAGGAGCAGTTAACCTCCCGGCAGGTAGGACTGTGTACACCACCCCAGTCCATTGATTTGAAAACCAGGAGCATTTATACTTCCATCATGTAGGACTCTGTACACCACCCCAGTGCATTGATCTCTAAATTATGAGCAGTTACCCTCCTAGCATGTACAGCTGTGTACACCACCCCAGTGCATTTATCTGTAAACCAGGAGCCGTTATCTTATCAGCATTGAGGACTGTGTACATCAACGCAGTGCATTGATCTGTAAACCAGGAGCAGTTACCCTCCCAGCTTGCAGGTCTGTGTACACGACACCAGTGCATTGATCTGTAAACCAGGAGGAGTTAACCTCCCAACATGTAGGACTGTGTACACGACCCCAGTGCATTGATCTGTAAACAGGAGCAGTTGCCCTCCCAGTAATTAAGACAGTGTACACCACCCCAGCCCATTGATCTGAAAACCAGGAGCATTTACACTTCCAGCATGTAGGACTCGGTTCACCAAACCAGTGCATTGATCTTTCAGCCAGGAGCAGTTACCCTCCCAGCATGTGGGACTGTGTGCACCAACCCAGAGCACTGATCTGTAATTCAGGAGCAGTTACCCTCCCAGCATGTAGGACTGTGTACCCCACACCAGTGCATTGATCTGTAAACTAGGAGCAGATGCCCTCCCAGCATGTAGGACTGTGTATGTCACCCCAGTGCATTGATCTGTAAACCAGGAGCAGTTACCCTCTCAGCATATAGGACTGTGTACACCACCCATGTGCATAGAACTGTAAGCCAGGAGCAGTTACTCTCCCAGCATGTAGGACAGTATACCCCACCACAGTGCATTGATCTGTAAACTAGGAGCAGTTACCCTCCCAACAGGTAGGACTGTGTACATCACTCTAGCGCATTGATCCGAAAACCAAGAGCAGTTACCCTCCCAGTATTTAGGACTATGTACACCAACACAGTGCATCGATCTGCAAACCAGGAACAGTTACCATCCCAGCATGCAGGACGGCGTACACGACTCCAGTGCTTTGATCTGTATGCCAGAAGCAGTTACTCTCACAGCATGTAGGACTGTGTACCACGCACCAGTGCATTGATCTTGAAACAAAGAGCAGATACCCTCCCAGCAAGTAGGACTGTGCATCCCACCCCAGTGCATTGATCTGTGAACCAGGAGCATTAAGCCGCCCAGCATGTAGAACGGTGTACACCAGTACATTGATCCGAAAACCAGCAGCAGTTACCCTCCCAGTATGTAGGACAATGTACACCTCCACAGTGCATCGATCTGTACACCAGGAGCAGTTACCATCCCAGCATGCAGGACTGCGTACACGACTCCAGTGATTTGATCTGTATACCAGAAGCAGTTACCCTCCCAGCATGTAGGACTGTGTACCACACACCAGTGCATTGATCTGTAAACCAGGAGCAGGTACCCTCCCAGCATGCAGGACTGTGTACCCCACACCAGTGCATTGATCTGTGAACAAAGTGCAGATACCCTGCCAGCATGTAGGACTGTGTACACCACCCCTGTGCATAGAACTGTAAGCCAGGAGCAGTTACTCTCCCAGCATGTAGGACTGTGTACCCCACCACAGTGCATTGATTTGTAATCTAGGAGCAGTTACCCTCACAGCATGTAGGACTGTGTACACCATCCCGGTTGCATTGATCTGTAAACCAAGAGCAGTCACCCTCCCCGTATGTAGGACTGTGTACCCCACTCCAGTGCATTGGTCTGTAAACCAGGAGCAGTTAACCTCCCGGCATGGAGGACTGTGTACACGACCCCTGTGCATTGATCTGTAAACCAGGAGCTGTTGCCCTCCCAGCATGTAGGACTTTGTACCCCACCCCAGTGCATTGATCTGTTAACTAGGAGCTGTTACCCTCCCAGCATGTACATCTGTGTACACCACCCCAGTCCATTGATCTGCAAACCAGGAGCATTTACACTTCCAGCATGTAGGACTGTGTACACGACCCCAGTGCATTGATCTGTAAACCAGAACCAGTTACCCTCCCAGCATGTAGGACTGTGTACCCCACCCCAGTGCATTGATCTGTAAACTAGGAGCAGATATCCTCCCAGCATGTAGGACTGTGTACACCATCCCTGTAAGCCAGGAGCAGTTACTCTTCCAGCATGTAGGACTGTGTACAGTCACACAGCTGAACTCAAAAATAAACACATCATTGGGAGTCTAAACTAAAATGAGTTATTGAGATATGAAAGGGTGTGTGGTGCAGGAAGATAGGAATGATTACAGCCAGGAATTAAGTCAAGGGTGTGAAAGTAAATTGTTATTGCATATAAATGGGAGCCTTTTGATGGATCAGCAAGTTCTGGTACA
>NW_025209415.1:14013-16571 GCF_004010195.1 Chiloscyllium plagiosum
AGTGAGTGTTTAATTGTCCATCACCATTCCTGACTAGGTGTGGCAGAACTGCAGAGCTCCGACCTGATCCATTGGTTGTTGGATCACATCGTTCTATTTGGTGTTGCTTGCACTGTTTGGCGTGCAGGTTGGTTAGCTTCACCAGGTTGGCACCACATTTTTAGGTATGCCTGGTGTTGCTCCTGGCATGCCCTGCAGAGCTCTCCATTGAACTCGGGTTGATTCCCCTGGCTTGATGTCAATGGCTGAGTGGGGGATATACCAGGCCATGAGATTTCAGATTGGGCTGGAGTACAGTTCTGCTGCTGTTGTTGGCCCACAGTGAGACAGAAGTTGCAGGGTCAAGAGGGCTGATTGTGTTGTTGTATTTTCCAGTGCATTGGTAGATGTAATGTGGTCCATCCAGTTTCATTCCTTTGTTGAGACTGTGCAGTGATTAATACAATGAGTGATTTGATGTGCCACTGTCAGGAATGCAACTTATAAAAAAAGGTTTTGTGATTTACACATGAAAGAAGCGAAACTATCATGGTACTCGAACAGATGAAAGACTCAACAGACAATCAAGGTATTTTTCAATGTATAATTTCAGTTACATCACACTAAATGTTTGCTATAAATTCTGTGCCTTAGAATTGTGCCCTACACAATCAACTGATGAAGGAGCGGTGCTTCCAATTAAACCTGTTGGACCATAACCTGGTGTTGTGTGATTATTAACTGAGAATATTACCGCACTACTAACAGGGCTGCATGTAAACAGGCTCAGTCCAGTTAATCAATACATTCGGAAGGATTTCCTCCAAGTTTGATGATGCAATGTTAGTCAAATCCGTCAACTTATACCTGCAATGTTGTTATTGACAAAAACGTCAGGTTGACCCAAAGCTCCCCACCCCACTGCAATGTGGTAAGTGGGCCTGGTCCAGGAATTGGAACTGGGACATTTGTGGACTGTGATCGCAAAGGAAGCGAGCTAACAGAATTCTGACAGATTAGTCCTCAAAAATGAGTAGCAAGTTTGAGACAAGGCAGGTGGTATACCATCTTTCACTTAGCTTAATTGCATTTCTTATTTACGGTAGTGTTTTGCAAAGTATAAAGAACCGGTTTGTTTCCCATGGTTGGGGAGTTTTATCCCAGTTGATCACAGTTGCTGCCTCTCACTCCCCAAGTCAAATCATAGGATCTAAACAATGAACTGCAGGTGCTGGAGACCTGAACCCCAGAAACAACGTACTGGAGAAACTCAGCAGTTCTGAGGGCATTGATGAAGAGAAAAAAATGTTACATTTCAAGTTCACTGACTCATCATCTGAACGGACAAAGGTCACTGGACTTGGAACTTACAATGTTTAATTCCCCTCAGAGATGCTGCTGGACCTGTGGTTCTCCAGCACTCTGCATTCTATATTGAACTTTCGTATATTTCCGATCTGTTTGTAAATAATCTCCAAAGGTGAAAGTTTCATTGCAAACATGAGCATAGAGTCCACAGTTGAGTTACACAAGCACGTCTCAGTTTAAAAACAAGATTTAACTCAAAGTGACATTCCATCTGAAAATTAGCCAAGTTACACCTGTAATAAAGCTCATCCACCCAATGAGGCACTTCAGCACAACATCCTGCAGTGTTGCACACAGCCACCTTTACCAAAGAATGATCATGTCACAAAATGGAAGGCCAAGAGCATGTCTCTTTAAAGGAGCTGAAGTCAAACTCAATTTTTGGAAGGATTTTTATTAAAACTGATTGAACATTTAAATCTCAGAGCATAATCTTTGCTTTTTTTAAACAAAGTGTGTGAGAAACATCCCACAACTTGCTAAAGGTTCAGTTCGGCCTGATACATAGAGCCAAAGGTCAAGCAAACATCACACTTTCCATTCACTTCTACAAAGGCCTGACATCACATTTCTTCAGGATTTAAAGTAGTTTATAAATTGTTTGTAAAATCATTTGTCACGTTAAAGAACTGGACAATAAATGTCATTGTATACAATAAGAGTGAAGCCTGTGACAACAGATTTAGTTTTGGAGGGCAGTGTATGTGCTTTCTAAATTCTGGGAGCACTTTGGGAGACTTCTCCCAGATGGTGATAGTGAGCATATCTGGAATGCACTGTTAAGATTTGGGAATCCTTGGGAGACAATCTGTGGTTTAAATAGTACTTGGCTTGTGTTGTTGGTGTACAGTAAGCAATTCATAAAGTTACTTATGTATTGTTGTTGACTACCCGAATGGTATTCAAATCTGCCAGGTTGCCTTCAATAGTGTGAGTGCATCTATTGTAAATATTTGGAATATTCCAGAACTGCCCAGTGCTTGGCAAATTCAGGGGGGACAAAAAATCACATTGAGTAATTTGAAATTAAGAATCCAAGAGGACTTAACCACTGAAGTATTCAAATCAAACAGTTAAATGGAGTGCTCACATTTAAAATACCTCTTATCCATAGGAATGGATGGATTGACAGAATTGGGACCAAATTCCTGGCGGGAGCATGTGAAATGTGCTTTGAAAAAGTCACCTGCATTTACCAACTATAATTTGGC
>NW_025209416.1:0-1327 GCF_004010195.1 Chiloscyllium plagiosum
GAGTGGAGAGTGTGGTGCTGGAAAGGGACAGCAGGTCAGGTAGCATCTGATGAGTAGGAGAATCGACGTTTCGGGCCAGAGCCCTTCATCAGGAATGAGGCTGGGAGCCTCGGGAGTGGAGAGATAAATGGGAGGGGGGTGGGGGCCTCAGGGGATGGAGAGATGGGAGGGGGTGGGGCTGGGGAGAAGGTAGTTGAAAGTGCAATAGGTGGATGGAGGAAGGAGTAAAGGTGATAGGTCAGAGAGAAGGGTGGAGCGGATAGGTGGGAAGGAAGATGGACGGGTCATGAGGACAGTGCTGAGCTGGAAGGTAGGAACTGGGGTAAGATGGGGAGAGGAGAAATGAGGAAACTGGTGAATTCCACATTGATGCCCTGGAGTTGAAGGGTCCCGATGCAGAAGATAAGGCATTCTTCCTCCAGGCGTCGGGTGGTGAGGGAGTGGCGATGGAGGAGGCTAAGGATCTGCATGTCCTTATTGGAGTGGGAGGGGGTGTTGAAATGTTCGGCCACGGGGTGGTAAGGTTGATTGGTGCAGGCGTCCTGGAGATGTTCTCTAAAGCACTCTGAGAGAAGGCATCCCCAATGTAGAGGAGCTCTAAAGCTCTGTGAGATATCATGCACAACTTTAGAGTACTCACACATTACGACTTTAGCTGCATGCTGTTACCACTAAGAATAATCACTGACAGTACTGGTTAGTTCCTCCCAGGAACAGTGCTATGTTGATTGGCAGAACATGTCTTATGATGTCAGCTAATTGTCCTCTTATTTCCGAGCCATACCTCGCATTTACTCGTAATTGTCTATTGATTTTACTCTCCCTACGCTTGACAGCAACTTGATAGAAAAATGGCTGTGATTCCCTTCACATACTTTTTTTGGGGACAAAGCTATTTACTCTTTAGCTTTACAGCTTTTCAGTCTTAAACATTTGGCTGTCAAATGCCATTGTTTGATAGCTCACCACAACTTCCCAAAATCTTCCTAGTTTCAGGGTGGGTGAAGTGCTCCAGATTAACGGAAATCCTATTTGGAGACGTGACCAACCAAGAAGCAACATCACATGCAGCATAAACTCCCAGGGATGAAGGGGAGGGGAGGAAAGATGAAGAGGAGGGAGGAGAGGGGAGAGGAGAGGATGAAGGGGAAGGGAGATTAACGGCTATTTGGAGACGTGACCAACCAAGAAGCAACATCACATGCAGCATAAACTCCCAGGGATGAAGGGGAGGGGAGGAAAGATGAAGAGGAGGGAGGAGAGGGGAGAGGAGAGGATGAAGGGGAAGGGAGATTAAGGGGAGGGGAGGGGAAATGAGGGAGGGGGA
>NW_025209416.1:11462-16573 GCF_004010195.1 Chiloscyllium plagiosum
TTGCTGCTGCTGTACAGAATCTTAGTGAGATCACATCTGGAGTAGTGTGTACAGATTTAGTATCTTCAATGAAGAAAGGATGTTGTTATATTGGAACCAGCTCAGAGATGGTCCCCTCAAATGATTCCTGCAATAAAGGTGCTAGCTTATAACGAAAGGATGATCACGTTGATCTAATACACATTGGAGTTTACAAAAATGAAAGATCTTATTTAAACATAGATGACAGGAAGGAGTCAACAACTGAAGCAAATTACACAGATAGTGGAGGAATCCATTCCGTTCTCCAGCCTGTTACACAGGAACAACAGAAGGACCCTGTTACACCAGATTAGGACGAGTCTGTTCAGCCCCTGGAGCCTGGTGTATATTTACAGAAAGAGGACAATCAGCCCCTCGAATCTATAACACTAGACCCAGAGTAGGCCATCCAGTACCAGTATCTTGTTACACAGCAACAGTATCATCCATTCAGCCACCTCAAATCCATAACATAGGAACTGAAAGCGGTTACACAGTGGCAGGAGATTTGTTACACTGGGATAGCTGGAGGCCATTCAGACCCACTGAGCCTGTTGCAAGGGAATTTTTTAAGGATAAAAAACTATCTGTGACTTATTTCATGAGAAAGGAGGAGGTAATTCAGACCCGTGTCTGTTGTATGGGAACAAGAGAAGACCAATTGCTCCCTTGGTCCCATCTCTGGGATACATGAGGAGACCGTTCAGTATCTCCACCTATTATGGAGAAATATGAGAAGACCCATCAGCCCCTCAAAATGTTACACAGCAACGGGAAGCTTCCATAATCCCCCACCCCTCTAACGCATCAACAGAGGTGGTCATTCTGGCCTTGGAGACGACAACATGGGAACGCCAGAAAGATTTCATCCCATCGATTTTGTACACCAGCAGAGTGATGAGTCCATTCAGCCACACATACCTCTTATGCAGCAATTGGAGCACATCGAGTATTACAAGGGGGCATAGCTTTAAATTAAGGGGGGTAGATATAGGACTGAAGTTAGGGGTAGGTTCTTCACTCAGCGAGTCGTAAGTTCATGGAATGCCCTGCCAGTAGCAGTGGTGGACTCTCCCTCTTTATGGGCATTTAAGCGGGCATTGGATAGGTATATGGAGGATAGTGGGTTAGTATAGGTTAGGTGGGCTTGGATCGGCGCAACATCGAGGGCCAAAGGGCCTGTACTGCGCTGTATTCTTCTATTTCTATTTCTATTTCTATCTCTTAAAACCTTTTGCCTATCAAAGAGGAATTCAAAGAAAACGTAAAGGTTTTCGAAAGGAAAGAACTTGTAATAACTGAATACATTAGGGAGTAAAATGTAACAATAAAGTATTGTAATTTAAGGCATATTATTAGAATCCATTGTTGAGGACATTTGCAAACTTAAACCACAATCCATCGGACTCAACATGGTTTTACAAAAGATGAATCATGATTGAAGTGTTTTCTTGAGTTATTTAAAGATGTGACAAACAAGGTGGATAGTTTGAATCCTGGAGATGGAATATATCTGGTCTTCGTGAAGGATTCAGATATGTCGTTTCTCCAAAATACGAGTGGTAAGATCAGACAGCATCGGTTTAGGAGTAATTTATTAGCTTGGTTGGAGGATTGGTTAACTAACAAAATGCAGTCAGATGAATTAAATGTGTCATTTTCTATTGGAAAATGCAATTTATGGGGTGTCATAGATTTGAGTTCTCATGCCTCAACCATTTGTGATCGATATTATTACTCGGTTGATGGGATAGAAAATACTATAGCTACATTTTCAGATGACACTAACATTGGTGGGAAATTACTTCGGAATGATGATGCAAGAGATTTAAAAACTATATGTATAGATTGGGTGAATGGGCAAACATTTGGCAATGAAAATTAAAGTGGATAAGTATGGGGTTATTCAAGTTGGCCAGCCTAATAAAAAGGCAAATTATTATCTAAATGGAGAGAGACTTCAAAGTGCTTAAGTGCAGAGGGATCTGGGTGCCTGCTTGCACATCACAGAAAATTTGCATGCGGGTACGTCAAGTAATGAGAAATGCAAGCATAACTTCAGCGTTTATTTGTGAAAGGATAGAGTAGAAAGGTAGGAGTGTTGCTGTAGCTATGCAAGGCATTAGTGAGGCTGCAACTGGAGTACAGTTTAGGTGTCCTGCGGAATAAGATATTTGCATTGGAGGCAATTCAGAAGAGATTCATTAGATTGATTCCATAGTTGAAGTGTTTGTCTTAAGAAGACAAATTGAGCAGTTCAGGCCTATACTCTCGAGTTTATAAGAATGAAAGGAGAGCTCATTGAGTTCTGTAAAATGCTAAACCTAATTGAAAGTGTAGATGTGGAGTGGATATTTTTTTTCATGAGCCGCAATCAACAAGAAGAGACTCGAGTTTGAGGATGGAGAGATGGCAGGAATGTGGAACAGAGGCCACGATGACATCAGCCATGATTGTATTCAATGGCGGAGCAGGTTCGAGGGTTTGGATTCCTGACTGATTCTCCTCGTTCATATTCAGCTTTTCGACTGTATTACACAATAATGGGGGAGGATTGTGTATCAAACTGGAAGCAGGCACTCCGGATAAATCAGTCTTAATCAGTTTGACAGAACGTCACCAGTAGAGTCACACAGTGACCAATGCTGGGTCGTCAACTATTTACAATCTCTATCAATGATCAGGAGGATGGAACAGATATACAGATACTGAGTTGCGTCATGTTCCTGTGATAAGCAAGAGATTAAGTTATCAAGAGAGCGTGGAGGGTCTACAGATAGATACAGAGAGTTAAAGGCAACGGATAATAATTTGGCAGGTGCAATATAACATGATATAACCTGTAATTTCATTTACAGGAATAATGGAAGGCAGTATGTTACTGAAATGGAGGGGGATTACAGGGCTTAATGATATTATGTACTGGGAGGTTCACTCAGACACGTTCAGACATGGGAGGTTTTGCTCCATCCCTGATCGTCTGCTCCCAGACACTCCAAGTGATCCCATTGCTCTCCGTACACAAGGAATGTTTTGAAGTGTTTGGTTGATGATGGGGATGCTGTTTTCAAAAATGTATCAAGGGCACGGCCTTTATCCAAGATACATTCATTCCTTTCTACATGGAGACCCGAAAATGATGGGAATGGCTGCCTGCTTACGAATGAAGAGTCTGGGGCTGCTGTCAGGACAGGGGTATTCACCAACATGACGACCTGTGCATCAGCACGCTGCACGGGTAATAGAGAGAGAGCTTCTTCAGTGCCTCTACCTCTCCCCATTGACAAGGCTACTCCGCAGATGCCATGTACACCATCGGGAATCCCACTATACTGGATACACCCGGCAGCTCCCTGCTGAGGGAGAAACAATGTATTTACCAATATCCACTACATTTATCCTCCGTCACCGAAAGGTTACATTGATGGCAACATATTGGGAGATGACGGATATGTAACCCAGTCCTGTTTGGAAAGTTCCAGAACATAGAAGCTGAATGAAACTGTGACCTGAACAGTCACTGGCAGCACCGTCTTTCCCCTAGTGTGAAGCTGCAGGACGTGTTAAAGGAGATGACGCCGCTCTATTACCAGCTCTTTGTTCAATCAGTGTCCCCTCACACTCTGCTCCTGGGTTAAGTGTTCATGCAAAGCTGTTCATGGAAAACCCGGGTGGACACAGCAGATCCCTTTCCACACACACACACTCACTGCGTGGTTTCAGAGCTTCCCCTCTCTGTAACCTCTGCTCCATTTTATTACTCATGTTACAGGCCCAGATGTTGTAACTACAGTCCCGATGCTCCATCCAAAGTTGGGTCAGCAAATCCTTAGGCTCCCTGAATGTCTGAGGCAGCTCACAGCACAACCTCCAGCAAACCACCCCAGCCCCTCCACTGACGTTTCAATAACAGGAATCAGTCAGACACCCCTCGTCTATAAGTGTTGTGGACCAGACCAGATCCCTGCAAAATATTTTAAGAAGGTCGCTTGGACCCAAACCTTTCCTTATTTTAAAAATAGATGTGAAGAGTGCTTTCCAGATATGTTGTGATTGGTCAAACCATTCGACATTAAGCAAATTATAATCTATTCAAATGCTTTAGTTAAAATACAATCAAAGGAAAGAACATATCGGGATAGCTTATATGTTGGAACACTGACACAAACAATAGATACCGTACCTTATTGGCACAAAGATAAATTCAAATACAGATTCTTACAAGTGGTTTTCTGATCCAGGAGAAATCAACATCAACAGAGATCTCAGAGAGAAAGGCAGCTCGGGATCATGTATTGACACTTCCAACCATTCTGGGACCCCGAGCAGTTTCTGAACGCTGCAGCTAAAAACAAAACGAGAAAACCTGGTCTGTGAGAGCTGGCCACTGCCCTTCCATTGTTATCACTGTTTTAATAAAACCTAAAGGCTTTCTCAATTATTTACTTAAACTGCTTTCAGACAGCAGTTCTGCACCTCTGCCTTTAAAACCTCTCTTCAAAAAAAAAACTCAAGAGAAAATAACCTTTTTACAGTGATCGTATCCTCACAACTCCATCTTTAATAAAATGATACATCAATATACAAAGATTCAATTATTTACTTAAACTGCTTTCAGACAGCAGTTCTGCGCCTCTGCCTTTAAAACCTCTCTTCAAAAAAAACTCAAGAGAAAATAACCTTTTTACAGTGATCGTATCCTCACAACTCCATCTTTAATAAAATGATACATCAATATACAAAGATGGATTCATTTTAGACCTCCTAATCTTCCTCTATTAGTAGACAGCAATGCATATACATATAATACATTGACTCTGAGCATACAAATGTTCACAACGAGGTTTGATTTCAGTAATTTTATTCCTGCTCAGAATGCCTTTGTCTTTCTTCATCTAAGTCTCAACAATGTGTCAAAACTTAGTTTTTCTCGCCCTGTCAACTTTATAATTTCAAATTGAATGGCGGAAATAATAAGTGCAATCGAAACAGACTGGTATTTTTCTCCCTAATCTTCTCCAAAAATTTTAAGGGGTCACGATCAGTGAAAAAGATTTGTCTCAGGTATGTTATTCGCAATTTGAATGCTG
>NW_025209417.1:0-6399 GCF_004010195.1 Chiloscyllium plagiosum
AATTTAATTAATGAAACTGCATCAGTTCCGCCACTGAAAAGTTCCTTTCGCTCTGACTATTGGAGGGAATGTTACAAGGAATAGCATCCGGGTCTATGTAAAATACAAACGTTGCAGTTCAAGGTACCAAACCTTAACGACGTCCAAACAAAAACATCTATCTCTGGGAAAAAAATAACTGAACAAATCTGGTAGCATCTATGGAGACAAATCAGACTTAACGTTTTGGTTTTGGGGATCCTGCTTCCGAACTGCTACCAACTCGGAACAGATTAGATTTTCTGCTGGGGACAGTGTGTGAGGAAGGAAAAGAGTAAACAACAGGTGGAGGGAGGGGGTAGAGAAAGAGAGAGAGAGAGAAAAGAGTGAAACAGACAAACGAAGGACTAAAAAAGCTAATTCCAAGATAATGAGAAGCTTCCATTGGGGACAGTGTGTCGTAGCAAACCATGTCATAACAAGATCTGGAATATGAGGGCATGGAAACACACGGGGAAAGGTGCACAACCCCTAACATTTTGAACTCGAAATTGAGTGCAGAAAGCTGTAGATTTCTCGCTGCAGCATTGCAGCAAGCCTGAGGCAGAGATGTTGGCTAAGAAACAATGTGGGATGAAGAAAAAATGCACAACTGTAATTTCTGGGTATTGTTAGCGGACATCATAGCTATTCTGTCAAGCCATCACCCAATCTGTAGAGGAAACTACACTGTGAGCAGCGAATACAGTCTACGAGATGAAGTGCGTACATGTCGACCACTATGTCAAATGGAAGGTGTTTTGTGTGCTTGAATACTGAGGATGGAGGAAGAAAATGGGCGGTGGATACATCCTCTGTGATAGCAAGGGAAGATGCTTTTACGTTATGGGGGTGGAAGAGAGTTATGAGTGAAGAAGGAGTGAGTCATGGCATTACAGAAAGAATGGTCTTCACGGATGTCTGAAAAGTGAGGGGAGGGGAACATGTGCAGCTAAGTGGCAGCTAATGATCCTCTCCATATCGATGCTGGTGGCATGCTCGGTTTTATCGTTATTGAGGGAGAGAGGAGAGGGAGTGAGGGCTGAATTTAAGGACATGGCTCAGGCGCTGCTGAGGATCCGGTCAACTACGGTGCATAAGCATCTTTGGTTGAGGCAGAATGGGGATATTTCGACAACACCCCCTTGTCGAAGTTGTCATAGTCAGATCAGACGGGACAGAGACAGAGGAACTGGGAGAATGGAATAGAGTATTGAGAGGAAATAGGCGGTGTATAGTTGAGAGGATATTGCTGGAAAAGCGCAGCAGGTCAGGCAACAATCAGTCAAGGTAGTTATGGGATTAGATAAGTTTAGAGTGGATTTTGATGGAGATGTCGAGGAATGGAATAGAGGAGTCAAATACTGATGAGCTGAAGTTGAGAGCTGGTGGAAATTGAAAGGGATACTGAAAAAGATTTCCAATCCCAGATGAGACAGAAAGGCAGTGAAAATAATGCCATCGATGTATCGATGAAAGCGAAAGTGGACGTGCACAAGAAATGTTCCATCGAGCCCAGAAATATACAGATGTAACTGGGGCCCATGTGGCTACCCATGGCCATGCCTTTGTACTGAAGGAAATGAGATGTGTTAAAGAGACCTTGTTCGCAGTAAACACGGCCTCGTCCAGGCAGAGCAGGGTGTTGGTGGATGAGAAAGTTTCAGGCCTTTTTTTCCAAGAAGAAGCGGAGAGGCATGATAACATTCTGATCGAGGAACGGCACGGTGACAAAGACAAAAATGCGGCTGGCGCCCGTGAACTGGAGTTTCGGACACTGACTTAAAGCATCAGATGAGTAGCAGATGTAAGTGGAAATGGACTGGACGAGGGGTGGGTGGGGGGGAAGGAGTTGGTGCAGGAAGAGGTAAGTTCAATAGTACAGGAACAATGGGTTTGCTTGGGCAGTCCTGTGCATGATTTTGGCTAGAATGTAGAAGAAGACTGTATGGGTTTGGGAGCCTTGGTTGTCCTCATGTCTACATGTGATGTCACCTTCAAGTAAAACTATGCAACTGCAACCACCGGTCTCTGTGTTTGACAATTAACTGTCCGCAATTACCAGGTATTGATCTCCTGTTTTCCCCCATGTCTTTTTATTACAATAATCATCCAAACTCCTCTCAACTATTTTAGTTAAACATGCGTCAACAGTTCGTTCCAGCAACCAGAACTATCCATCAAGTGAATACCTCATATCACTCTGTCTAGTTTTGCAAATAAAATTAAATCTGTAATCTCTGGTTATTATTCAGAAATGAGACTGAGCAGTTTAGGACTGTTTACTCTATTCAGCCTGTTTCGTATTTTGAAATCTACCAGCAAATCTGCACTGAGCTTTCTTCTGTCCAAAAAGAAAAATCTCGAAATCTTCTGCGTTTATAACTGAACTCCCTCGTACCTGGAAGTATTCTTGTGAAGCACTTCTTCAGTTTCTCCAACTTATGACACCAAAACCTCTGTATGATATTCCAGCTAAGGTTTAACAATTATTGTGTAAAAGAAATCCACATAAACTCCTTGGCATGTACTCGATGTCCATGTGTATAAATCAAAGAATACTCTATGCTTTACTTATCATTCTCTTTACTTGTCTTGCACATATGCATCCTAATCCCTTTTCGTTCTTTTTTCTTCACATTGTATGTTATATTTGAAATGGTCTTCTCTTTGCTAGCAAATTGTGATGTCTCACACTTCACTGCATTCAAATTCTTCCACCACTTCCCAATGCACTCTACCAATGCCAATGTTATTTTGGAGTTCTACACTTCCTTCCTCACAGCTATAATTTCTCTTAGTTTCACGGTAATGGTGAATTTTGAAATTGACCCGTACTCACCAAACTCCAAATCACTCGTATACACGTATGAAAACGAATGAGGGTCCAAAAACCTTCCTCACTCCGAAATAAAATACTTCTGGACCATTTATTTTTGGTTCCTATTACTCAACTATTGTTGTGTCCACATTGTTGCAGTCCCTTTTGTTCCATGATATGGAATTTTCCAGCGAAGGTTTGTTGAAATGCATTTGATGAATCACCTTCTGAAAGTTCATGTTCATCACATGAACAACGTTACTATCACTAATTTTCCTTTTCAAATAACTCATTGACGAATTTTCCAATCCTAAGAGAGGGCAGATAAGTGCTAACCACATTGTTGTGGGTTTGGAGTAATATGCAGACCAGATGAGGTAAGGATGGCAGTTTCTTTGGCTAATGGACATGAGTGAACGAGGTGTTTGTTTTGAGACAATCGACAATCGTCTCATGGGCATCATTAAACTCTTAATTCCTGTTTGTTTTAAAATATAAGTTCTACCATATGCCATAACAGGATTTACCAGGGCATCTTCCAGATAACTACAACAAGTTTGCCAAGCATGATTTCCTATTTAGAATCCAATTCTGACTTTTCCTACATCACCCATCCTTTTTCAAGTCATTTTCAATATCAGCCCAAATTGTTTTTGAAAGTTTTCGAACCAGTGATGATAAACAGAATGTTTTGCAATTGCTGGGCTAATTCAAACAAGCTTTCTTGGACACGGTGACTCAGTGGTTAGCACTGATGCCTCACAGCGCTTGGGTCCCACGTTCGATTGCAGCCTTGGGCAACTGTATGTGTGGAGTTGGTACATTCTCCCCGTGTCTGCCTGGAATTCCTCCAGTTTCCTCCCACTTTGCAAAGATGTGCGATCCAGCTGAATTGGCATGCTAAATTGGCCAGTGTTAGCTGCATTAGTCAGAGGGAAATGAGTCTGGGTGGGTTACTTTATGGAGGGTCGGTGCGGACTTGTTGGGCCGAAGGGTCTTTTTCCACACTGCAGAGAATCTAATTTAAACTTTCCACTCTTCTATTTTCTCCCCTAAGTCTGGGTTAGACTCACAGATTATTGACAGTACCTCTGCAATATTTGCATTCATATCTTTCAAAAACCTTGAATTCATCTGATCAATTTCTGGCATTTTCCAAATTTAAGTGCCAACTGGCTCTAAAGTACAACAAAGAATGTCAGGCTTACACTTCTTGGTTTCAGATTGACCGCAGAAATCTGCGCTGCAGAGGGGCTTGGGAGCCCTTCTCTCTAAACCTGGGTAAGGTTGATACAGGTTAGGCAGGTAATAGAAAAGGCGAATCGAATTCTGATATTTATTACAAAGGGAATGGAAAAGAAAAAATATGGAATTCTTTGAAAATTATATAGAAGGTACTCGGCAAACCACATGGAGAACAATATGAACAGGTTTGGTCTTGTACCTGCAGAGAAAACATTTTTACATTGATTGCAGTCGAGAGAATATTCCGTAGGTTGATCCTCAGTGAGGTTTCCATGAGAAAAGGTGGAGTAGATTGAACTTGAACGTATTATAATTTAGATTGATAATGCTAATTTATTGACAGACGAAGAATCTTCATGGATTTTCGAGAATAATGGAGATGCTTGGAAGTTGGTTCCCTAGCGCGAGGATCTGGAACCATAGGACATAAAATGACTGTAAGGGCTCACTCATTGAGGGAGATTAAAATGAATCTGTTCAGTCAGTGGGAAAGGAACATCCATCTGCAGGAAAAGTGCAGGGAACAGGATTTGTCTCATTTCCTTAATTGTGCTGTTCTTCTGAAAGCATTAGGATTGACAAGATTCCTGTTATTTCTTCGGACACCTGTTATTTCCCTTATACCTTTCCACATTATCTCCATTTACTAATTCAGAGCCCAGCTCCTCTTCTTATCGATGTACCTCTGTAACACATAACATATTTCAGTACTATCCACAAATCTGCCAACCTCCGTGTCTTCTGCAAATGTACTATCCCATCCTTCTTGGCCCACATCCAGATCGTTTATAAATTGCCGTACAGCAATGGACCCGCAACAGATCCTTGTGACACAACACTGGTAACAGAGATTCAGGATGAGCATTTCCCATGAACCACCATACATCGCTTTCTTTCAGCTAACCAACACTGATCCAAACTGCTAAATCACCGTCAATTCCAAAATTCCATTTTGTGCACAATAGCCTCTCATGTGGCACTTTATCAGACGCTTCACTGAAGTCCGTACAGACCACAGCAATCACTTTACCTTTACTCACCTGTTTTCTCACCTTCTCGAAGAAATCAATTAGCTTAGTGAGACACCTCCTACCCTTCACAAATCCCTATTGACTATCCTGAACAAAATGATTCCTTTCCAGGTGATTACAAATCCTAACATTTATGTGCTCCTCGAACACCATACACGCAACTGAAGTAAGGCTCTCTGGTCTATAATTACCAAAGTTGCCTGAATCCCATTCTTAAACAAAGGAACAACATTTGCTGTCTTCCAGTCTTCTGGCATTAATCCTGTCAACAATGATGACGTTAAGATCAAAGTCAATGGCTGTGCAATGTATTCCTTGGCGCCCCATAAAATCAGAAAATAAATCCAAGCCTGTCCAGGGGTCTTTTCTATTTTCTGACGTTCCAAAATTACTGAAAATCATTTTTACCAGTTTGAATCCCATTTAATCTTAGAGAATGTATCTCCGAATGCTCACTAGCATTGTCCTATTCCAATGTGAATATTGACGAAAAGTATTCATTAAGTACTTCCACTATATCCTCAGATACCACACACAAATTTCAACTACTCTATTCGTTTGGCCCTCATCTTATTCTAGTCATTCTATTATTCCTGATATATCTGTAGAAGGTCTGAGGGTTTCTTTGACCCTATCCACTAAGAACTTATGACGTCCCATCCTGGCTCTTATTAGGTCTCTGTAGATGGTTTCTGGCTAAGTTATAACTCACAAGCCCTCTAACTTAGACTTCACTACTCAAACTCCCACAACCCTTCTTCCTCTTGAGAAGAGTTTCAACGTCTTTGGTAAACAATGGCTCCCTCTATCAATAACCACCTCGCTGCCTAATAATTATATGCCTAACGTTGTTCTTGTTGAATGAGCTTCACATTTCACGTGTGTCCATTCTTGCAGTTTCCTTCCCAATCCGATGCTTTCTTCATCGTTCCCAATCGAGTCATAATTGCCGTTCCCACAGTTACAACTTTTTCCCTGCGGTGTTCACATATCCTTGCCCATTGCCATTGGAAACATAACTGAATTGTGATCACGATCGCCAAAGTGTTCCACGCCCAGTAAAGTAACACCTGGTGACGTTCATCACCAAATCCAATATGGCATCGCACCTTGTTGTCTTGTCTACATACTGTGTCAGAAAACCCTCCTGCACACATTGTATAAAAATTGATCCATCTAAACTACTTTAAACTCTTGTATTCCCAATCTTTATTGGGGAAGTTACAGCTTCCCATAACAATTACGTTGTTAATCTCGCTCCTATTGAGAACCATCTTTGCTATC
>NW_025209417.1:6450-10051 GCF_004010195.1 Chiloscyllium plagiosum
CACGTTCTCTGAGATGGTGTAATATTACCCTGGATTAACAAAGTTTTACTGTCCATCTCTTTTGGCATCATCTCTGTTCGTTCTGAAGTATCTAAATTCTGTAATCTGCAGCAACCATTCCTGTCCCTTCCCAGACATGTCTCTGAAATGGCAACAACATCGAAATCCCAGGTACGAACAAATGCTGCAATTCTACCCAACTTATTTCGGATGTTCCTGGCATTGAAATACACAAACTTCAATCATACACCCTGTTTGCAGGTACCTTATTGCGACCATGTAAACCTATCCCTGATCTGACTACCCTAAACGTCCTGCACACTGAACTACAATTCAGGTTCCCAACCGACTGTTGAACTAGTTTAAACACCCCCAACCCCTTAAAAACATTCACATATCTCCCCCCAGGATACTGGCACCCCTCTGGTTCAGCTGAAGACCATACTGCTGTAGAGGCCCCACGTTCCCATGAAAGAGCTCCAATTATCCAAGAACCCAAAACCCTCACTCCTGCACCATCCCTGCAACCACGCGTTCAACTCTGCTCCATCTCTGTAGATCAATTCGCGAGCACATGACACAGGCAACAACCAGAAGTAACAACTCTGTTTGTTCTTGCTCTCAGTTTCCACACTAGGTCTCTGAATTCTGACTTAGATCTCAATTCTCTTCCTCCCGCCGTCGTTAGTGCCTTTATGCATCACAAGTTGTGGCTGCTCCCCCTCCCGTCAATGATCCAGAAAACACAATTCGAGGTATCGCTCATTCTGGCATCTGGGAGGCAACACAGTAAGTCCCTATTTAGTCCCACAAAAACCTCCTATGTGCACCCTTAACTTTGACGTTCTCAATGAATAAAGCTATGCTCATCTTCCTATTCCCCTTTGAGCAACAGGGGCAGAATCTGCGACAGAAACCATTTCTTACGCCTGGTAAGTCGTCACCATCCCACGCGCAAGAGTATCCAATACGGTATTGTTTTTGAGCACAATGACCACAGAGATCCCTGCACTGCCCACAGGTTCCATTTCCTACTCCAGATGGTAACCCATCTACCTTATTCACGTGACTGTGGAGTAACTTCCTCTCTGTAACTCCTTTTCATAATTCCTTTTCATAACCACTTTCCGAAGTCCATCGTGCTCCAGCTCCAATCCCTAACATTGTTATCGAGGATCTGGAGTTGGGTGCAGTACCCACAAACGAAGTCAGCAAGGACACGAGAGATGACACTTACCGCCCACATACTGCAGGAGTAACATTCAACTGCCTAAACTCAATTCCCACGATTCCAAATTCCCCAATAAACAGCTGAAAAATACTTATTAGCTTATCAACCGACACAACGAACTCCTCTTTGGTTAGAGATGGATTGGTGAGAGACATTACCCAAGTAGTGTTTTCGTTAAAGCGACTGCCAAAATATGTGAACTAATGATGTCTTCAACAGCCTCCTGCTCGACCCTCCTGCACGTCTGGCAGCTGGAGCAACAATGGTGGGCCCCGACGCTTGAAGTGAGTTTTAACATATTTTACTCACCTTCCGCCAGCGTCCTTCTCTCTTGATTTGTACTCTCCACCATTCTCACTATCTTTCTCTATCCCCCTACATTTCACTTGCCCTGAATATCTCGGTCTCTCCCTCCCGCCCTCTCCATCTGCTAAACTGTCTCGCTCGTCCTTTCCTCCCCCTCTGATTCTGTGACGGTGACAGGTGTGGAGAGTCTGAGGATGGCGGCAAGTGGGTGTGGTGGTGGACAGAGTAAATTTGGAAGAGATAGAATGGAGGGAGACACAGAAACCCGACCAAAATGAAACTTTACCAAACTATATTAAGATTCAAATCATATTCTGTGCCAAACTAGGAAGGTGTTTCCAGGCGTTGTGGTGTGAAATATTAAAGTTAAAATGTTAGGGAGTGTAATTGTGAAGGATATTCACATAATTGAAGTGGCTGACACAATGTCCCCGGCCGGTAGACGAAGCTGGGATAAAATCCTCGCCCAGTGTGTTCTGACCATCATTTTACAATCTTCACCAGGTAGATATGATAGTTTTATCAGACACAAATAGCCGATAGATGGAAGTCGCGCTGTGACAGGTGAACTGAACTACCCTACATCACAGCTCATGGTCAGTGATGCAGATACAATTCCCAGTAGTAGAAATGAAGGCCGTTCTGTCACAAATACTTCTCAATTCTAACATTTCAAGAAGTGAGAACTGATTCTAATTAGCGGCTGTGTTGACTTTGCCCCTCGTCAAGAATTCATACTTTGCATTTTTTGTCTGTGGGTGTCATTTCTGACCTAACAGTTTCATTTAACACTCACATTGAGACACAAACACAGAATAGGTAAATACATTCTAAACTGAACAAGACCCAGGATATTAGTTATTTACAGATACTCGCATCCATTATAAAATTGAGCTCCCAAATCCGATTATGAAATTCACAGACTCTCCCAACCTGTTCAGGATAGGCTGCAGGCACCTCTTACAGTCCTAATTCTCTCATTCAGAACAGACATGTCTAGACTCGATAATAGGCCTATGCATTTTCAGCTGAAAAGCGTATATTTCTTTAAATCGACAGCCAAACAGGGAACAAGCAGATTATCTTCTCCATGGCGACAATTACCAGTCTCTGTGACATCGCTCTTGTTCTTTAACGCATCCTCCCTCTGTAAACATCCAGTTTCTGCAAATATCCCTACATTTACAACATACTAAAAACCTAAGCTTCTGGAAAACTCCTTCCTGCTGTGGGAGAAGGCAAGAGAAGTACAGTTGGGTCGAGTTTATGGAAGACGTTAAACAGTGCAAAAGACAGTTTAGTTTGGGGAGTATGAGATCCAGAGCTTGCAGAAAACAAAATAACATTGCATTAATTCTATAGGAGATTAACAGAAGGCTTGAGAGTATAGGACGTGATTTCATTTGAAGTATTTTGCGTAGATGGAGTTGTAGTAATTGGCAGAGGTTTGAGAGATTTACAGATTTGAAGGGTCCAACGAAGGAGAGCGATACATGGACAGTTTTGACATCTGGTGGTGATTACAGAGATCGGGTGGACTGGACATGTTTTCACAGACAGGGAGGGATTTAGGATGCGGAGATTACAGAGATAGTGAGCTGTGTCGGTGCAGAAGGTTGTTTCACCAAGGGGAGCGTGAAATAGAAGAATGTACGCAACCAATCACGTTTTGTAGTAGGTTCACAACGTGAGAAATTGTAGGGACTCGAGGGTGGAATTTTCGCTGCTGGAGAATATTGGACATATAATGAACACTGTAGTGGCTGCAAGAGGTTATGGAGATAATGTCATTTGTCAGGACAAGAGAGAGTTACTGCATACAATTCTATGTGACAATGATGTGGACACTTAGGAGAGGGTGCAGAAAAGTTTCACCAGGTTCTTGCCTGGTATGGAGGGTCCGAGCTATGAAGATACGTTGAGGAGATAAGGAATGCTTTCATTAGACAGAGGCTGAGAGGGTTCCAGATTGATGTCGACAAAATCACGAACATTTAAGACAGAATGAAGCGATTTCCCAGAGTTTGGGACTCACATGCTCGGGCTCACGAGTTCAAAGAGAGA
>NW_025209417.1:11931-16578 GCF_004010195.1 Chiloscyllium plagiosum
CTAGATGGTAGGAATCAGAGGGTTTTGGTTGCAGTTGCTTCATGGGCTGAAGTCCTTTCACTAGTTTGCCACAGTTGTCAGTGCTGGGAACTTTGCCTTTTGTTATTTAAAGAAGTGATCTGGGTGAGAATGTATAAGGCATGCTAAGTATATTTGCAAATAATTCAAAATTAGGAGGCATCATTGGTATCGAGGAGGCATATCAAAAAAATCAGAGGTTTCTTGATCAGATGCGGAAGCTAGAAGTGAAAATGCAGGCGTGTCAGCATTGAAAATCGTGGGGTTGAAGAAAGCACAACAGGTCAAGCAAAATCCTAGGAGCAAGAGAGTCGATGTTTCGAGGGCAAATCCAGGGCTTATATCTAAAACATCAACTCTCCTGCTCCTTGGATGCATCCTGACGTGCTGTGTATTTTACGGACCATGCTTCCTGACACTTGATCAGGTGGAGAAGTGGGCTGATGATTAGTGAATGCAATTCAAAACTACAAGTAAGCGTGAAGTTTTACATATTGGAGAATCAAACCAATGTGAGACTTATGGAGGGAATTGTCAATTCTTACAGAGTTTTTGGGATCAGACGGACCTAGGAGTACAGGTGCATAGTTCTTTGAAAATGGCGTCACAGGTAGCTAAGGTAGTGAAGAAGCTGTTTAGCATGCTGGTCTTTAACTTGAAGGCAGTGAATATAGGAGTTTGGAAGTTATGTTACAACTGCATATGTCGTTGATGAGGCCGCAATTGCAGTGTTGTGTTCTGAATTGGTTACCCTGTTTTAAGAAATACACTGTTCAACCGGAAAGAGTGTGATAAACATTTACAAGGATACTGCCATGATTAGTAGGCCTGAGTTAGAGGGAGTCTTCACCATGATATCACTTTATTCCTGGAACCAAATGAGAATGAAGGGTTACCTTATTGAGGTGTATTAAGTAATGAGAGGTATGGACAATTTGAATTCATATCGACGTTTTATCCAGGATGGGGAGTTTAAAACTAGAGGGTTCAGGTTTGAGATGAGTGGGGACAATTTTAAGAAGGACTTGTGGGGCAAATTTATCAAGCAGAGAGTGGAATGTAAGTGGAATGGGATGACAGAAAATAAGTAGTTGATACAGGTATAACAATATCATGTCAAAAATACAACATTTGAACACGTACATGGTTGACAAGGGTTTCGAGCTTTTGAACACTGATTGGGTGTTGTAATTTAAATGAGGACCACATTATAAATAGCTGAGTGGGCAACATAGTCAGTCTGGATCAGTTTGCGCCAAAGCGACTATTTCCATTCTGTATTATTCTGTAACTCTATGACTCGAAATCAATCCAAGGTAAAAGCGACAACGAATCAGAACAAAACACTCTTTGACTTCAAAGACAAGGTAGTGAACAAGATATAGCACTGGCATATAGTTCAGGACTAAATACGGCAGTAGTTTGGAAGGTTTCAGTTGAATATGACATAAATGACTCACACCAGAACCATTCTCAGCAGGTAATGTGTGATACGTTTTGAGAGGCAACGATGTCCACTGTTCAGAATGACAATCTCCACTTATTTAACTGAATCTGAAAGAAAATGACTGGTGAAAATAGCTTCAAATCTAAGGGAAAATCCCTTTTTAGACTTAATGCCGATCCATTGTCTTACAAGAGTTGATTTGATATGAATTGGGATCAGTTGTCAGAGGATCATTTTAAGTCCAGGGTAAAGAGTTAGCATTTAAAATATGAGCGAGTCAGAATACGATTGAGCATTTAACAGCCTCCTTTACAAAATGTTTAATTTTCAATAAATAGTTATGTGTGACATCACAAAAGGTTCAAGGATTGCTCACGTGGATACTTCCTCAGTATTTGTCCTTCCCTTTGTTACTGAAGTGAGGTGTGATGAAAATGAAATTCCAAGTGATATCAAAAGATAGACCAGAGATTATTAGTTGTCTAATCATATCGGTTAGTTCAGGTGATAAAGTGAAGGGCAGCATCAAGTTCACAAAGGCATGGGGTGTTCATCCTGAGGAATGTGAAAGCTTGGTGACAGTCCATAAATCTTGGGCCATCACAGTTGGAAAGACTTTCGATCAATGTTTACCTGAAGCCACAATGACGATACTCCAAAGCTGTGCATTTCACCAAATGCCTGTTTGAGTGAAGAGCAGCTGGCTTCAGCTGCATGGCAGACCAAATTATCAGGTTGCTGCCTTAGTGGAGGGTTGTAGTAACCTTTCCTTTGAACTGCAGTGAGCTTTTGAACACTGATTGAGTGTTGCAATTTAAATCTGCCCGCCTCCTTAAATTTCTTCAAAGTCTGTCGTCCACGCCTTCCCTGCACTCTGACTCTCGCAGTCTCTCCAAACACTGTGTCTCGTCGAGCCCGTGACCCAGAGTGACCCCCCAATCTGTCTCGCCGAGTCTCTATTCATACTCTGTCTCCCACAATCTGTCTCACCTCATCCATCTCCTGTCTGGCTCTCCAGTCCCTATCTCTGCTGCTATTCATCTCTGTTTCTATTTTTCCTTCCTTGTCTATCTACACATCTCGTGCGTGATTGCTCAGTGTATTTTTCCCTGTGAAATCCTTTGCTCAACGGTTGTACTGTGGCAGATCCATTATTATGATTTCCCATCGTCTTTCTTTTTCATTGCACCTGTTTCTACTGTTATTCAGCAACGAATATTTTGTATCATCCACTGTTAATTTAAATGTTGAGAGATTTCTGGTTACATGTTGTCAATGTCTAAGTCAAAATGTTAAAGCACGTCAATGGCAACGTTATTGCTCACAACAACTGCTGCTCACCTCTCACCTCTGCTTAAAATGCCTCACTACTGAACAGAGGAACTTTTATATGTAAAAGAAAATGTTGGTTTTGGAAAGATGAACTATTGTACTGATCCTGGCTGGTGTTATTTGATAATTTTGGTATGGTTTTAACTCCATGGCACCCATTTGTTTCATTTTCTTTTTGCTGAACCCTGATGTATCGGCATTTATTATTCAGTAGTCACATCTGTAAGTCCCGGTGAGGTGGGAAACTCAAAGTTTACTGTAATTCCATAGAAATGGAGTACCAGAGGAGATCTGTGACTTTGATCTTCAACATATCCGGGAGCTACATTCTTCTGTAGTTAGTATATTTCATAGGTTTCTTGTATTAATACACAACAGTAGTAAATATTAGGGATTGTAGCAACTCTGTATTAAGAGTACAAACAGTTACGTTCATGCTGCGCAATCTAAGTCACTGCACGAACACACTTACTAATGATATAAGTCCGTCCAGATTCAAAAAGCAGCTCAAAAGTGCAATTTAATATTCGTTAAAATCAGTGTTTTGCCGAATTAATAATTAGGACAACAGACAGCAGCGGAGAAAATGCCCTCGTGCTTTTATTCCAATCCCATCAACTGCATGACAGATTCTCAGTTAAATACATGGTAAAGAAATTTGCCCATCTATCAAGTATGTTAGATGACATTTGAATGCTCATCCCGTCTTTCTGTTACCACTTTCAAATAAAAGCTCCAGTAACGTTGTTGTACATGAATTCCATTACCAAAACCCACACTACGTCTTTGTAACAAAGCTGCACTTTTACATAGAGTCATAGAGATGTACAGCACGGAAACAGAACCTTCGCTCCAAACCCTCCATGCTGACCAGATATCCAAACTCAATTTACTTCCACCTGCCAGTACGCAGCCCATATTCCTCCAAACCCTTCCTATTCATATTCCTATCCAGTGCCTTGGAAATGTTGCAATTGTACTAACCTCAACCATTTCCTCTGGCAGCTCATTCCAGATACGTATCCAACTCTGCGTGAAAATGTTGAACCTTAAGTATCTTTTACATCTTTCCCCTCTCACCCTAAGACTTTCCGTCTAGTTCTGGACCCCCGCACTCCAGCAAAAAAGACTTTGTCTTTTTAAACTATTCATGCCCTTCACGATTGGGTAAACCTCTTTAAGGTCACCCCTCCGCCTTCGACACTCAAAGGAGGCATGATTACACAGTGGTTAGCGCTGCTGCCTCACAACAACTGTCTGTGTGGAGTTTGCACATTCTCCCCGTAAAGGCGTGTGTTTCCTCCCACGGTCCAAAAATGCGCAGGTTCGTTGAATTGGCCACGCAAAATTGACGGTAGTGTTAGGTGAATGGTTAAATTTAGTGGACTGGGTCTGGGTGGGTTGCTCTTCAGAGTGTCGGTGTGGACTTGTTGGGCCGAAGGGTTTGTTTCCACACTGTAAGTCATCTCATCTAAAAAAAAAACAGTCCCAGCCTTTTCAGCATCTCCCTATAGCTCAAATTCTTCAACCCTGGCAACACCCTTTTAAATCTTTGCTGAACCCTTTAAAGTTTTTTTAACTTCCTTCCGATAGGAAGGAGACAGGAATTGCACGCACTATTCCAACAGTGTCCTGTGCAGCTGCAACATGACCTCCCAACCCCTGTAGTCAATACTCTGATCAATACAGGAAAGTGTACCAAATGTCTTCATCACTATCCTGTCCAGCTGCGAATCCACTTTCAATGAGCTATAAATCTAAACTCCAAGGGCTCTTTGTTCAGTAACACTCCCTACTACCTTACCATTAAGTGTGTAGGTCAAACTAAGTTTTGCTTTCCCAAAATGGGT
>NW_025209418.1:0-1992 GCF_004010195.1 Chiloscyllium plagiosum
TGGCAGAACTGCAGAGCTTCGACCTGATCTGTTAGTCTTGGGACCACTTCCCCCTCGCCATCAGCTGTTCGTTCCACTGTTTGGAATGTAACTAGTCAAATGCAGTAGCTTTATGGTTTGCCATCAGTTTTAGGGGTACACATGGTTCTGACCCTGGCATGTTTACCAACATTCATCACTGAACCATAGATCAGCTTGATGGTAATGGTAGACTGAGAGATTATCCAGGGCAAAAAGTTGCAGATTATGTTTAAGTATAATTCTACTTCTGTTGTTGCTGTGGTCTACAGCACCGCATGGAATTGCACAGTTTGAGCTGCAATATTTCCAATGCAGTTCTGCTGCCTGTCTCCCCAGTTCACACCGAGACCCAATAACGGATCAGCCCTGTACGCAGTGACCTACTTTGGTTTCTGATGTGGGAACACTTCCATTCTTTATATTTTCATTCTACTGAGGGTCTCTCCATGGTGTCACACTTACAATTTTCTCGTTCCCCAACCTTCTTTAAAATATTCATCTGAATAATTTCCCTTCCTGTATGTGCTACCTTCTGTGTTTAGAGTGAATGCATCACCCTCTGTTTCGCTCCCTGACTAACAGTCAGAGCTCTGTAGTGTCAGTGATTCATTAAGTAATTTCAGAACGAATGAATGTGTGCATCTTATGTTATCTTTCACTTCCTGGTATATGGCGCTACAGGTTGAACCGGAGGTTTTAACAACGTTGACATATGTCTTTGACACGTGTTGAAAAACAGAAATTGCTGGAGAAGTTAAGCACGTCTGGCAGCATCAGTGGAGTTGAAGTACAGTTAATCATTTGGGTCAGTCATAATTTTTCAAGGCTCAGTTTCATTTTTGTTCTGGTTTCAGATTTCCAGTATCCACCGTTATTTGTTTAATTGAAAATGTGTTTTGTTCATTTCTGCAAAAACACAGCAGATCTGGCAGCATCTGCAGAGACAGAGAAACAAATTTAGCGTTTGAAGTCCCGTGTGGCGCTCCTTCAGAACAGAAAAGGATTGGAAACTAGGTTTTGTAATCCCTTGACAGAGGTAGAGGAGGGGTGACTGGAAACAGACTGTGGAGGCGCAGTGCCACCGTCGAATGCACGTTTGGTAGTGCTAAAAGAGAATCAAATGTAAAATGAATATAAATTTTATCGTGAAAGGGGGAAATGGATTCCTGAATTGAGTTCAAGATAACAATTCACAAACAGGTCAAGTATATTGGGAGACCAGGAGCAGAAATGCATGACGATTTGAGAACAGCCAAAATGGGATCAGGCTGTGGAAGTATGGAATTGAATATTAACTCCTTCAGGCTGTAACATACTAAAATGTAAAGTGAGGTGTTACTCGGGTTTCGGTTTTACTTCATTGGTACATCGCAAAAGCCCAGGACAGAAATGTTAGCATGATAGCAAAGTAGGTTATTGAAATGGGAAGCAATGAGAGGGTCAGGATTTTCCTACAGACAGAGTGGGAGTGTTCCTCAAAGCAGTATCTGTTTGGTCTCCCCAGTGTAAAGGAGACTGCAATGTGAGCAGCAATGAAAGGAGATTGGATTGAAAGAGTACAAGTGAAATGCTGCTTCATCTGGAAGATGTGTATTGGGTTGTTAAGAAATGAGGAATGAGTCAGCGATCTTTTCAAATGTCCAATTTTTTTCTTCTTAGACTACATAGTTCCACAATTTGGAGAGAGTAAGTACTACAGATGCGGGAGGCCAGAGCTAATAAATTGGAGCTGGATAAATACAATAGACCAGACAGCATCAGAGGAGCAACAAAGGCAATATTTTGATCTTGGAACTTTCGTCAGGAATGGCGAGGGGAAGGGGAGCCCAGAAATGGAGTGAATAGATTTGGAAGGGCGGCGGACGATATGATTGTGGTAGGTACATGTAGGTATAAGGTTACTGCGATTGGTCAGTGGGAAGGTTGGAGTGGATATGTGAGTGAGAAAATGGACAGTTGGCTCTGGTCAGG
>NW_025209418.1:2296-4061 GCF_004010195.1 Chiloscyllium plagiosum
TCAGCTGGAGAGATTACAGCTCAAAGGTCTCAATGATAATTTCACTGGCTTCAAAATCTCTCCACCCAAAGCCTTACCCCATTTCCACCTTTCCTGACCTGATCTGAGCTGTACATCTTCCCATTCGCATATCCACTGCACACTGTACACTTTCCACTGACCAATCACAATATCCCCCTACTTTCGTTGCCTATCGCCATCCCACTTACCCTTCCCCCAGCCCCACGGCCCTCCCTCTATTTACTTCCCGGCTCCCCTTCCCCAGCACCAATCCTGATGAAGTCTTTCAGCCCGGAACGTTGACTTTCCGCTTTCCAGGATGCTGTCTCACCTGCTGTGCTTTTTCAGCTTCATATGCATTGGTTACATAGCTGCACGTTGAGAGCTCATTAGCAACATATTTTATTGTGCCGTTTATGCTTTTTCTTAGTCTGATTACTGACAAGCTGATCTCAACATTCTCACTACAGGGACAAGGAAGCAATATCGTTTTCATTAATGCTCCTGTCTGCTTCGAACTGATTTCCTTTGTTTCAACTGCACTTTCAAGTCTGGCATTGAAAATTTAACACTTGTTATGCTGTAACTTAATCACACCATATCCAATATACAACATAACTTCCTTGTTCTTATACTCCACACGTCTATTCATAAACCCAACGATCTATTCAGTCCTTCTATACAACATTGTCAACTTGCCTGACAATTTATAAATTCCTGTCCACAAACGCTACGTAGGAAAAACTGGAAGAAAGTTAGCTACCAGGATACATGAACACCAGCTATACACAAAAAGACACGACCCTCTCTCTCTCGTAGCCCTACACACGGAGGAAAAAAACAGCATTTCGATTGGAACAACACATCTATCCTGGGATAGGCTAAACAAAGACATGCCAGAGAATTCCGAGAAGCCTGGCACTCTAACCACAACGCCATAAACAAACACATAGATCCAGATGCCATCTATCAACCCCTCAGAAAACGAACAAGAAATGACATCACCACAAACCCCAGGAACCCTATCCAGGAGAAACATATAAATAGAAAGCAGGAGACAACATCTTCGCTTCACTTGGAGGTCCCCATTGATGATGTTACCTAGCCAGGTAATGAAACGTCTGGATATCAAACCTACAGCTCAGCGAGCTTATTTTCTTTTGTTTTCATGCTGGCCCTGAGTTCGTCTTCGGCTGAATATAGTTCTTCTCACTTGGGATAAATTTCGGATGTGCTGCTGAAGCATCTCCAGAAACCCCTGTCTTGCTGCTTCACTACCTTCCCGTGCTCAGCTCCCCTTCCAGCTAACTCGGCCAACTCTTCCCTCATGTCTTTTAGTTACATTACTCAATTATAAGGTATCTCATCCAATAGTGAGCAATAGACGTAAACTGAAGGAGGGACGTTTGAGACATTGGACATGAAGAACGATTAGAGGATTTATTAACAAGATCGAAAGAAAGATCGAGATAGACAGAGACAGGGAGAGAATATGCACATGGAGTTCTAAAAATAGAGAAGTGTACATGTTTGATACAACTAGATGTACTTCTGTATTGGGTTTGACAATTGCTGTGCGCTGTGGTACTTTGTACAGTGTATGTGCAACAGATTAATATGTTGAAATGCTGGGTCTGATGCCAGAACTTTTATCTCCATTAATATGACGAGCATCAGCCGTTAACAGGACCCAGCAGGCCAATGTATATGTTTCCCGGTAAAAAGTGTATTACCTGAAATAAATTGGAACACCAGAAGCAGAAAT
>NW_025209418.1:5857-16586 GCF_004010195.1 Chiloscyllium plagiosum
TGCTCTTCCAGCACCACTAATCCAGAATCTGGTTTCCAGCATCTGCACTAATTGTTTTAGAACATAGAACATAGAACATAGAATAATACAGCGCAGTACAGGCCCTTTGGCCCTCGATTTTGCGCCGATCCAAGCCCACCTAACCTATACTAACCTACTATCCTCCATATACCTATCCAATGCCCGCTTAAATGTCCATAAAGAGGGAGAGTCCACCACTGCTATTGGCAGGGCATTCCATGAACTTACGACTCGCTGAGTGAAGAACCTATCCCTAACTTCAGTCCTATATCTACCCCCCCTTAATTTAAAGCTATGCCCCCTTGTAATACCCGACTCCATACGCGGGAAAAGGTTCACACTGTCGAAAAGGTTCACACTGTCTCATTCAAACTGTCTGCAAATTTGAATTTGCAGAATACGTTTTACGTTGTTCCTAATAAGTGAATGAAGGAAGTTACAGTAAGTTGATACGTTGCAGACAGGGTGTGCTGGATATACCACATGGATTGAGAATTGGTCAGTGGAAGCAATACTGAGCTTCTTGCACTTTTATTAATCGGATGCAGTTACTCATGGGATATCACATGTTTCAGTGTTTGAACCACAACAATTTGCAAGGCATAGAAATGAATTGCATGTGAGAAATAAACAGCATGCATCTAATTTTGCATTGATTAAGGAACAATGTTGAGAAGTGTTGTTTTTTTAAAAAGACCTGATAGTCCTTGATCATGGGTCACCAAAAATAGCACATCCAAGTCCGTAAGTATTGAGCATCTTATATAGTTTGCTGCCCTTCATTGTAATATGATTCAAGTACATAAGTAAAGCCGTCTTCCTGTGTTTGTAGGACTTTGAATGAGAGAGTATTTGGGGCACTGTGAACAGGTACGATCACTTTTGTAAGGCATGATGTCATTAAAACAGACCCAATTCAAGCAAATATCAGCATCTAATCCATGAGATGATAACACCATGAGGAGACAGTGATGGAAATGAGTATTTAATCTTCAGTGCTATGAGACAAGGAAAGATGATTACGATCACATATTTGTAAAAGAGACACTGCTAGCGTGAGAAATAATTAATTTATTCGATTTATTGTCACATGTGCCTAAATCCAGTGAAAGCTTTATTTGCGAGCAATACAGGCAGATGACAGTAAGCATGGACAAACAGATCATAGGGTGAAAAATAAACTTTGACAGAGTATGGCGTACAGGTTTCAATAAGCAGGACATTCAGAAACACAATCAACATAAACAGGTTCAGCATTATTTGGAGCTACAGAGTCCATTCATCAGTCTAATGTGGTATTTTGTACCGCCGGGATGAGGTCCTTCAAGAAGGATTTAGGGAGTTAAAAACCAAGTTAAAAAAAGTAAGACGTCAGAGGTAGTAATCTCAGGATTGCTACCAGTGTCAAGTGGTAGTCAGAGTAGGAATGGTCGAATAATCAGGAAGAATGCATGGGTTCAGAGATGGTGCAGGAGGGAGGGGCTCTGATTTTTGGGATATTGAGACCGATTCTATGGGAGGTGGGCCTATTACAAATTGGACAGTCTACATCTGGGTAGGATTGGAGCCAATGTCCGAGGGATGCATTTCTTAACGCTGTTGGGGAGGGTTTAAGCTAATGAGGCAGGAGATCGGAAAACAAATGAGGTGGTTGGTGAACAGAAAAGAGGTAGTAACTAAGGCCTAAGGAACTAGGTAATGAAATCAGTATGAGTGAGGGAAAGAGGAGGCAGGAAGCGGAGGATGAACACAGAGGGATTGGTAGTTTTAATGCAAGAAGTATTGTAAGTAAGACAAATAAACTTAGGGTTTGGAATACTACCTGGGAATATAATGTTATTGATGCTACTGAGACTTGGTTGAGGGAAGGGCATGATTGGCAAATAACATCCCAGGACATTAATGCTTCAGGCGTAAATGTGGGGAGGAATGTAAAATGTGGGGAGGAGAAGAGTTATGAGTCAAAGAAGATTTCACAGCTGTGCTGAAGGAGTGGAAGATTCGAGCAGTGAGACAATATGGTCAGAAATAGAATGGGTACGGTAACAATGTTAGAATTGTACTACAGGCCTCCCAACACTGATAGAGGTATAAATATGTAGGTACATCACAGAAAGATGGAGGAGCAACAGGATCATGGCGACAGGAGATTTTAACTTTCCCAAAAGAGACTGAGATTCACTTAGTGTTAGAGGTCTAGGTGGAGCAGAATTTGGAAGGAGCGCCTAGCAGCGTTTTCTAAAGTAGTATAGAAATAGTTAGACTGGGGAAGCGGCCAGAAGCGGCATGGATTTGGGAAATGAGCCCGCCCAGGCGGTTGAAGTTTCAGTGGGGGATTAGTTTGGGAATAATGATCCCAATTCCATTAGTTTTACAATAGTCATGGATAAAATGAGAGTAGTCCTGAAGGAAGAGTGCTAAACTGGAGAAAGCTAACTGTAGTAAAATTCCGCAGAAGCTGGGGAACATAGATTGGGAACAGCTGGATCAAGGGAAATCCACATTTGTTATGGTGGAAGCTTTTGAAGAGAGGTTAATTAGAGTTCAGGAGAGATATGTTCCTGTGGAAATGATGGATAGAAATGGCAAGGTTAGGAAACCATGGATGACAAGTGATGTTATGAGACTAGCTAAGAGGAAAAAGAATGTGTACATAATGTCTCGGCGAATGAAGTTAGAGGAAGCCTGGGAAGAATATTGTGAATATTGAACCAATCTGAAATGAGTAATTAAGATGGCTAAAAGGGGTCATGGGGTATCCTTAGCGAGCAGGGTTAAGGAAAATCTCAAAACTTTTTGTTCACACATAACGAGCAAGAGTGTAACTAGAGAAAGCGTTGACCCTCTCAAGGATAAAGCAGGAAAAGTATGCTTGGAGACAGAGAAAATAGTTGAGATTCTTAATGAGTACTTCACATTGGTATTCACTAAGGAGAGGCGTGGTGGTTTTTGAGGTTAAGGATAGATCTTCGATTACTCGAGGTCAAGTCAGCATGAGGAGGGAGGGATGCATTAAGAAGGACAAGACCTCAGGTCTGAATGGGATCTAGCCCACGTTACTGAAGGAAGCGAGAGAGGAAATAGCTGGGGCTCTAATAGATATCTTTGCAGCATCGTTGAACACGGGACGGACACAGGGGAATGGATAATTGCTAATGGTGTCTCCTTGTTTAAGGAATAATCCAGGTAATTACAGACCTGTGAGCCTGACTTCAGTGGTAAGGAAGCTACTGGAAAAGATACTGAGGGATAGGGTATATACCCATTTGGAAGAAAAGGGCTTCTCAGTGCTAGGTAGCATTGTATTGTCATGGCTTACATACTTAATAGAATTCTTTGAAGAGGTGTCAAAGTTGATTGATGAGGGAAGGGATGTAGCAGTCATATAGATGGACTTCAGTAAGGCATTCGATAAGTATCCCCACGGCAGTCTGATGAAGAAGGTTGAATTCGCATGGGTGTTCTAGCTAGATTGATAGAGAACAGGTTAGGCAGCAGGAGACAGAGAGTAATAATGGAAGGGAGCTTCTCAAAGTGCAGATCTGTGACCAGTGGTGCCCACACGGACCCATAATGAGATCATCGTTTTTTTTTGTGACATACATAAATGACGTGGAGGAAGGTGTAGGTTGTTTCAATAGCAGGTTTGCAGGTAACAGTAAGATTGGTGGAGTAGCAGACAGAGAAGGGGACTGTCCGAGAATACAGCAAAATATAGATAGATTGGAGAGATGGGCAGAGAAATGACAGATGGAGTTCAATCTGGACAAATTAGTTTTGGAAGATCCAATTCAAGAGCGAACTATACAGTAATTAGAATAGTCCTGGGGAAAATTGATTCCCCGAAAACGGCAAGGCAGAGCAGTAGAGTGTTCAAGAAGGCATATAGCATGCTTTCCTTCATTGGACGGTATATTGAATGCAAGAGTAGGCAGGTCATGTTACAGTTGTATAAGAGTTTGTTCAGCCACATTTGGAATTCTGCATGCAATCTGGTGCCCATATTAGCAAAATGATGTGGATGCTTTGGAGAGGGTGCAGAGGAGGTTCTCCAGGACGTTGCCTTGTATGGAGGGTGCCAGCCATGAAGAGTGATTGAATAATTTTGAATACAGTTCATTAGAAAGATGGTGGCTGAGGGGGGTGAGGGGGTAGGACGGCGAGAACCTGATCCCTGGATAGCGGGGGATATTGAGGCTCTGGTAAGGAAAAACAAAGAATGCATACATTGGGTTTAAGCTATCTGGATCAAGTCTGTCCTTAGATGACTATATAAAGTGTAGAAGCACCATTAAGAGGCGAATCAGAAAAGATTAAAGAAAATCCCAAGAGGTACTCGAGCTATATGAACTGTTGAAGCGTGCCTCAGAAGAGAATAGGTTTCCTTAACTATCAGCATGTGTGCAATCACCAGGAGGTGGTGGGAGTTGTTTAATGGATATTTCTTCTCTATGTTTACTGAGGAGCAAATCATGCATACTAACTAAATAAGGGAAAAAGTGTGAATGTTTTGCAGCGCATACATATTACCAGAGTGGAGGTATTTTCTACCTTTAAGCACAATAAGGTGAATAAATCTCCTGGGCAAGAACATGTTCTTCCTCGGATATTATGGGAGGCTACGGAAGAAATTGCAAGGCCCTTGCACAGACTTTTGCTTCATCGTTTGCCACTGGAGTGCTTCTATTGTTTAAGAACTTTAGAAAAGACAAGCCAGGGAGCTCTTATCATGAGCATAACATCATTGTTAGGCAAGATGTTGATGATAATGAGAGACAGAATGAACCAACATTTAGAAATTCACGGTCTGGTTAGAAATAGTCAGCATGGATTTGTGTGCGGGAAATCATGTCTGACAACTCTTTTAAATTGTTACAAAGAGGTAACATCTAGAATAGATAAGGGTAGGACAATGGACGACCTGTATACGGATTTTAGTAAGACTATTGACAAGGTCCCATGCGGTAGTTTAGCCAGTGAGATTAGGTGACATGGGATCCAGAGAGAGCTAGATAATTGGATTCAAAATTGGCTCAATGGTAACAAGCAGAATGTGATGGTTGAAGATTATTTCTCAGACTGGAAATAACTCATGTTGTGCCACAGGTGTCGCTGCTGAGACCTTTATTATTTGTTATTTACAAAATGACTTGGATGTGCATGTACAAGGCATGGTGATGGCGATAAGACATAGGAGCAGAAATTAAAATGTTCAGCCCATCGAGTCTGCTCCACTATTCAGTCATGGCTGGTACGTTTCTTAACCCCATTCTTCTGTTTTCTCGCCATAATCCTTCATCCCCTTGACAATTAAGAACCTGTCCATCTCAGTCTGATATATACTCAGTAACCTGACCTCCAAAACCTTCTATGGCATTGAATTCCATGGATTCACCACTCTCTGGCTGAAGAAGTTTCTCTTTATCTCCGTTCTAAAAGCTGTTCCATTTACTCTAAGGCTGTGCCCTCGGGTCCTAGTTTATTCTACCAATGGAAATATCTTCACAACATCAATTCTGTCAACAGTATTCAGTATTCGGTATATTTCGATTATATCTTCCCTCATCCTTCTAAAACCCATTGAGTAAAGATCCAGAGTCCTCAAAGGTTCCTCATATGTTACGCTTTTCATTCCTGGGACCATTCTCGTGAAACTCCTCTGAACACGTTCCAAGGCCAGTTCATCTGTTCTGAGATAAAGGGCCCAAAACCACGCAACATACTGCAAGTACTCCCAAGAAGGTTACTACATTTATGGATGATAAAAATTAGGATGTATCGTTAATAGCGATGAACGTTATCCGAAATAATAGAGGGATGTTAATTTAATGGGGAAATGAGCTGAGAATTTGGGAAGTAAAACAAAAATAGTGCTAATAGAGTAAATGGTTAGTTTCTGAGAAGAATTATAGTACAGAGGGACCTCGGACCACAAGTCCATATTTCACTGGAAGAGGAATCACGGGTAGACAGGGCGGTAAAGAAGGCATTTAGCATACTGGTCTTCATCGTTCAAAGCATTGAATGTAGGAGTTGGGACATTATGCTACCATTCTATAAGTCGTTGGTGAGGCCACACTTGGAGTATTCTGTACAGTTTTGGTCACCCTGTTAACCTGAAAAGAGTGCACAGAAGTTTGACAAGAATGTTGTCAAGACTAATAGGCCAGAGTTATAGGGAGGGGCGCGCCAGGTTCGGATATCATCCCTTGGGATGTAGGAGAATGAGGGCCTGCCCTGGTGTAATGAAGATGTCTAATATCATGAGGGCCATAGATAGGATGAATGCATAGAGTCATTTTCCAGGGATGAGGGAATGAAAACTACGGAGCATAGGTTTAACGTGAGAGGGGAAAGATTTAAGTTTGACCTGAGGGGCAACTACATTACAGAGAATGTTTTTGAAATGGAATGAGTTGCCAGAAAAAAAGTGGTTGAGGCAGGTGCAATAGCAGCATGTAAAAAATGAAATGATACATAGATGGGAAGAGTTGAGAGCGATATGATTCAAATGTGGGCAATTGGAATTAGTTGAGTGGGCAACGTGGTCGGCACGGAGCAGTTTTGGCTGAAGGGCCAGTTCCCATGCTCGATCATTCTTATGACTCAATGACACTCCATTTAAGTCAGTGACACAGTGACACTCCGGCTTACACCAGACCACACCACGTCACTGTCAGGGGCGCACTCTGGGCTACAGCAGCTCACACCATGTCACTCTCAGGGGGACACTCCGGGCTACACGAGCCCATAACATGTCACTGTCAAGGGAAAACTCTGGGCTATACCATCCCACACCATATTGCTCTCAGGGGGACACTCGTGGATACAGCAGCCCACACCATCTCGCAATGCAGTGACTTCTATCATTTCATTGTCGAAGGTGCAGATGTTATCTACCTGATTGGTAATGTTCTCTATGAGGTCAATAATCCCCATCATACACTTACCCTTTAGTATGGAACAAACCCGACACTTATTGCCGTGTAGGAAGTCGAGGGCATACCAGTTTTGCTGGGAAGATAGACGTAATTCTAAGAGCATGTCCTTATCTCCTGCTAAGTCCAAGCGGTTTCCTTGACCAAGCGGGTTAAACCACAAATAAGATAGTTTCATTTTTGATGGCTAATAATTCCTGCAGATCCTCCTCAGGAAAAGGTATTGAGAAAAGTTTAAGCCAGAAACTCCTCAGGAGAAGGTACTGAGAAATGTTTAAGCCAGAAACTGGGCTTTATTGTTACCCAAAGCCTTACCACCCTCCAATGCGCGCAGTATACAGGTTAAACTGAACGTTCGGTAGGGAAACCCCAGCCGCATTCCCAGGTAGTTGAGCAGGGAACAGTAGTTACGAAAACTGCTCCTACAGCTACAGCACAAGGATTACCTATTTCATTAAGAACAAAGAAGTTAGTCGCTTTGTCTTGGCTGAAAAAGATAATATCCGGATTTAGTTTAGATAATGGAGGGGGCTTCCCAATAAGAAACAGGCCTGTCTTTGTGACTACCCTGAAAGTATGGGTAGTCCATAACTGAAAAATGTGGTCGCACTGGGGACTTAGGGTGAAAGCTGTTCAATAAAGTAAGAGATGTGATTATTGTCCCAGACTGGTTCCTTCCATTCCACAATTGAGAGGATGGAGGCGCTATTAGGTGTAGTAGTAAGGTCTGTGCCATTACCAATGCCACAAAGAGCCTGAATATCCACAATAACAGAGACACACTCCTCCAGTAGGCATATGCATGAGATTGGAGGCACACAAGGAAGCAGTAGCGGTTGGTACATTGGACCAAGGCACATGGAATAAACTTAGTCACATTCACATAAGTACAGTTGTAACAAATTGGATAGGCTTCACTGGACTTATTATAGGAATTCCACAGGCTAGCAGGTGGGGATAAGCAAAAATCAAAGGAAACATTGTATCCGGTAACTGACTAAGAGGTATTCCATACTCCGTAGTTGTGATTCAGGAGGGGGAAAGGGATCAAAGAGTCCTTTGCGGATGTGAGGGCGTAACAGACCATTTCATGCTGGCTGAATATTTTATGATGACTTTGCAAAAGCAAATTGTTGGAGAAGAACAACATCTGCCCCTTTCTCTTTTGCGATGTGCCGAATTAGGCCTCTTGAGAAGAGGCAATGCTTTCCAGCAACACGGAAAGCACAACTGAAATGAAACTGGAACAAAATACTTTGACAGGGTCAAGATCATTGAGACTTGTTCTGTAAATGAACTGTCCGATCTTCTTGGTGCAGGTGACCATTGCGGCAGTCATTCTTGGTAACATTCCATGCATCAAAGGAATCAGTTTCTCGGGCACGTAAGGACATCTTTTCAGCTTAAACGGTACACGGTTCCTGATTGCTCAGGATCACATTGGTAACCAGCCCACTCTTCAGCACTAATGCCGGCGACAACGAGTCCACACAACAGGGTAAGTTCGAGCTTCATCATTATGGTCGTTCTGCATGAAAGATGAGGGAATGTAAAACAGAAGAAGAATTAAGATTCGAAACATGCAGCTATATCACAGAAGTCTGGTTTGTTACCAACTGATTCCGGTTCGTCTTCCAGTTCCCCATCGTATCCATATCCATCATCACCATCACCACATTCACCACCACCCCCCTCCCCACCCCGGAAGGGGCTCATCTAATGAACTTGGAATGATGGAGGTGAACCTAGGCGGAATGCCCGGCGACCTTAACAGCAGTCGGGCTGGTGAGGAGACCTTGGAAGGGCCCTTGCCATTGAAATTAGAGGGTGTGGCTTGTCCAAATCATGATGAGAATAAAAGAGCCTGATTCAACAGTTGGGATATTGTTGAGGGAGGAGAGTTTCTCATGGGGAGCACAGACCATAGAGTGAAGACCTCACAAAACTTTGGTCAAAGACAGAACAAAGGAGGACATATCCTCAGTCATGTTTTTGAAAGGAATATGGGAGGAAGCATCATTCCAAGGTGATATGACAGCTCGATTTTGGATAATTTCAGCTGGGGATGGGGACAAACGAGTTTTCCCCACGGGAGTTCATTGTAGGCACCACCCTAACCCAGGAAAGGCCTGTCTCAGAAGTCCATTTGGCAAGTTTAGTTTTCAAACTCTGGTCATCATGTTCCACGAACCCTGCAGCCTGTGGGCAATAAACACAATGAAGTTGGTAGTGGATCCCAAAATGAAAGCATAATTCCTCATTAATATCTCCAATAAAATGGGGAGCATTGTCAGAAGGTAGACAAAAGCAAATACCAAAGCAGGTATTTTACTTCTTGAGTAAAATATTTACTACAGTTTTAGCAGTAGGGTAAGCTTCAACCCATCAAGGAAAAACAAACAATGACCAAAACATACTTATAGTACTGACATCTTTGCAACTCAATGAAGTCTTTAATCATCTTTTGCAGTTGGCATTAGTTTGCCAGAGGTCGAGTCACCCTTGTCCGAGAACATAGAGCATGGAAAGTACACACAGAACAGGTCATTTGACCCACGATGTTGTGCCGAGATTTAATCCTAATGTAAAATATAGTAAACTACACACCCCTCAACTCACTGATATCCATATGGATGTCCAGCAGTCGCTTAAATGTCCCAATGACTCTGCTTCCACATCGACCACTGGTAACGCATTCCATGCATTCTCAACTCTGTGTCAAAAAAACTACCTCTGACATTTTCTTTATACCTTCCTCCTAATATCTTCAAACTATGAGTTCTCGTAACAGTCAATCCTGCCCTGCGGAAAATTCCCTGGCTATTGACTCTATCTATTCCTCTCATTATTTTGTACACCTCGCTTAGGTCTCCTCTCTTCCTCCTTCTCTCCAGCGAGAAAATTCCGAGCCTATTCAACCTTTCTTCGTCTGGCTAGCCTTCCAATCCAAGCAGCATCCTGGTAAACAGTCTTTGCACCCTCTCCCAAGTCTCTGTATCTTTCCTATAGAAGGGCAACTAGCCCTGGAGACAATATTCCAAGTATTGCCTCACCAGGGACTTATAGAGCTGCAGCAAAACCTCACGGCTCTTAAACTCTATCCCCCTGTTAATGAAAGCCAAAACACTATATGCTTTCTTAACAACCCTATCCACTTGTGTGGCAACTTTGAGGAATCTATGTACTTGCACACCCCGATCCCTTTGATCCTCCACACTGCCAAGAATCCTGTCTTTAATCCTTTTTCAGCATTGGTGTTCCACCTTCCAAAATGCATCACCTCGCATTTATTCAGGTTGAACTCCATCTGTCATTTCTCTGCCCAGCTCTGTATTCTGTTTATGTCAGGCTGCAGCCTGCAGTAACCCTCTGTACTATCGACGACTTTGTGTCATCTGCAAAATTACTAACCCACCCCTCAACCTCCTCATCCAAGTCATTTATAAAAAACTACAAATAACAGAAGCCCAAGTACAGAGTCCTGCGAGACCCCACTCAACACTCGTCCAGACAGAATGCTTTCCATCTACAGTCACTCTCTGCCTTCTGTCAGCCAGCCAATTCTTTGTATATCTCTTTAATGCCTGGAAACAGAATGTTGATGGAGGGTTGCCTGATTAATGATCGGTGATAGGGTGGTGGTGCAGGGTTCTGTGTGTTTTTCTGTATATATCTGCTTAATGACAGGAGACAGACTGGTGGTGGTCGAAGGTTGTGTGTGTGTTTTTATTTGTATATCTGCTCAATGGAAGGAGAACAGGGAGGTGGTG
>NW_025209419.1:0-8132 GCF_004010195.1 Chiloscyllium plagiosum
GTGCACTCAGGAATAGAGATAAAAATCACACTGCACCAGGTTATAGTCCAACAGATTTATTTCAAAGCACTAGCTTTCGGAGTGTTGCTCCTGACAACCACCTGATGAAGGAGCGGCGCTCCGAAAGCTAGTGCTTCCGAATAAACCTGTTGGACTATAACCTGGTGTTGTGTGAGTTTTAACTTTGTACAGCCCAGTCCAACACCGACTCCTCCAAGTCAAGCTTAGAGAGACAGAGCACGAGAGTTTGTGATGGAGGGATAGGAGCAGTGTAGAGAGAGAATGGAACAGGCAAAGAGAGAGAGAGAGAGATTCCTTGATTGAATGGAACTTGCACCATTAGTGTTCAACATGACGGTCACCCTGTTGTCCAACGCAGAGAATGTGAGAGTAAGAGAAAGGATATAAAGTGATGTCACACACCATGCACAGGCAGAACTCTCTGAAGAAAAAAGTGAAGAGAAGCTGATTTCTACTCAGACTGACTGCATGTTTGGAAATAAGAGAATTCCTCACTTAGTAATCCTTAAGCATGAATGTCAATACTTCCTAACCATGGAATTTATTGCAACTTACTAAAGAGATGACTGCTCCTCTTGTCCATATCCAAAACAACAAAGCAAAGTTGTATTTAATATCACCCAAATGAAAGGTGCTTCCGAGGAACATTTTATAAAGCAAAACTGGACACTAAGTCATGTTAGACTATATCAGAGAAGACGGTCAAAATCTTGGTCCAAGCAACACCTCTGCCATTCATGTGATTTGCAGGTTGCACTTCAGTGCGTTAAAGTTTGTGTTAAGCGTTGCTGCATTTAAAAAGGGGTGGCACGGTGGCTCAGTGGTTAGCACTGCTGCCTCACAGCACCAGGGTCCCAGATTCGATTCCAACGTTGGGCAACTGTCTGTGTGGAGTTTGCACATTCTCCCCGTGTCTGCGTGGGTTTCCTCTGGGTGCTCCGGTTTCCTCCCGCAGTCCAAAGATGTGCAGGTCAGGTGAATTGGCCGTGCTAAATTGCCCGTAGTGTTAGGTGCATTAGTCAGAGGGAAATGGGTCTGGGTGGGTTACTCTTCGGAGGGTCGGTGTGGACTGTTCAGGCCAAAGGGCCTGTTTCCACACTGTAGGGAATCTAATCTAAAAAAGACAAAAGAGAGGGAATTCAAGACCTTGGAAACAAGGCAGCTTAAGGAATGGCCACAGTTCTCGGGAAGACAGAACTGGATGAACTTTGATATCACAGAGGGCCGTGGGGTTGAAGGAGATTACAGAACTTTCCGGAGGGGAGAGAGCGTGGAAGAATTTGAAAGCGAGCTCTTGAGGTCTTGCTTGGTGAGGAGCCAATTGTAATGAGCACGGCAGGGGGGCAGGGGGCGGGGGTGGGGGGGTGAACAGATCTTGACACAATAAGGACCTGCTGACAGATCTTTAGGTGCTGACAAGTTCACAGAGGGGACAATGTGGGTGGCCAGCCGAAATGCATTGGAATCGTTAAACCTTGAGGGACCAGAATTGGTAAGAGCTCAGGCATGCTGGAGACGAGCAGTGTTACAGTGGTAGGGTGAGGTGGCCTTAGTCATAGCACAGGGGACGTGTCTGGGCCCTCATCTCGGCTTTAAACATTTCCACCATACGTGACCAGCATCAGACAGTTGCCGGGTAAGGGATATGGAGAAAATGTTCCCAGTTGCAGGAGAGTCTAGGACCAGACCGAAGGGTCTGCTTTCCCATGCTGTACATCTCTATGACTCTATGACTCTATATCAGAGGGCAGAAACTCAACACGAAGGCTTGATCCAAGGGAGAAGGTGTTGGGGAAGCTGAAGGTGGATAGACTATCCGTTACAGATGGACTATACCCCAGAGCTGAGAAGGAAATATCAGAGGGGGCTGTAGAGGTATTGGTGGCGATCTTTAGAAATCACTGGAGTCAGGAAGGATCCCAGTGGACTGTTTACGAAGGGAGGGAGGCAAATTAGCCTGACTTTGGTTGTTGGTAAGATTTTCAGAGTCCATCATTGAGGATTTCAGTTGGCAGTAAGGAAGGCAAATGGAATGTGAACATTGATTTCAAGAAGGGTCGAATACTGATGCACTGCTGAGGCTGTGTAAGGCTGTAGTCAGGCTGCAGGAGGAGCAGCTTTCGGCCCCAAATATAAGGAAGGACGTGCTGGCACTGGAGCGGGTTCAGAGGAGGCTTACACAAATCGGGAAGACGGGCTTGTCACATGAGGAGGGGTGGAGGACTCTGGGTCTGTACGCGTCGGAGTTTAGAAGGAGGAAGGTAGATCTCATTGTTACTAACAGGATGCCTGGATACAGTGGACGTGGGGAAGATGTTTCCATCAGTATGAGGCACTGCAACCCGAGGGCACAGCCTCAGAATGAAGGAGTGCCCTTTTGGTGTTAAGATGAGGAGGAATTTCTTCAACCAGAAGGGGGGGTGGGGTTAATCTGGAATTTATTCCCACAAAAACTGTGTATTTAAGACTGAGATAAACAGGTTCTTCAAGGGTTCCAGAGAGAAGGCAGGAGAATGGGTTTGAGAAACAGATCAGCCCTGATCAAGCAGGAGCAGATCCCATGAGCCAAATGGCCAGATTCTGCTCCTCTAACAGTCAGTAGCTGGTGAACAGAGTGGGAACTGATGGAAATGTCTTTGGTATTTAATTGCAGGACATTTTGGACCAGTCAGTGAATGGGTGAGCAATCTAATAATTGAGCTACAGGAGAGAAAGAAAGCCAGATGTTAATATAATTCTTTCACAACTGTTAGGTATTCCAAAGCACCTCATAGTGAATTGGAGCTTCTTGGGGTGTAGTCAATGTTGGCGTGTCAAAAAGGTGGCAGGTAATTTGGTCAGAGCATGAATAACAAGGCAGTGATAACTAAATGATATGCTTAGATGATGCTGTTTGAGGAATGAATCTATTGAGCGGGTCACTGAGGATAACATCCCAGCCCTTCTTTCATTCAGGGACCTACCCATCCACCTGAGGGGACAGACAGGGCCTCACATTAACACCAGCTGACAGTGTGACACCTCTGATAGTGTGGCCCATCTGATAGTGTGGCACGTCTGATAGTGTGGCACGTCTGATAGTGTGGCACGTCTGATATTGACACGTCTGACAGTGTGGCACATCTGATAGTGTGCATGTCTGATAGTGTGGCACGTCTGATAGTGTGGCACATCTGATAGTGTGGCACGTCTGATAGTGTGGCACATCTGATAGTGTGTCACGTCTGACAGTGTGGCACATCTGATAATGTGGCATGTCTGATAGTGTGGCACATCTGATAATGTGGCACGTCTGATAGTATGGCACATCTGATAGTGTGGCATGTCTGACAGTGTGGCACATCTGATAGTGTGGCACATCTGATAGACAGTGTGGCACATCTGATAGTGTGGCACATCTGATAGTGTGGCATGTCTGATAGTGTGGCATGTCTGACATTGGCACATCTGATAGTGTGGCACATCTGATAGTGTGGCATGTCTGACAGTGTGGCACATCTGATAGTGTGGCACATCTGATAGTGTGGCATGTCTGACATTGGCACATCTGATAGTGTGGCACATCTGACAGTGTGGCACATCTGATAGTGTGGCACGTCTGACAGTGTGGCACATCTGATAGTGTGGCACATCTGACATTGGCACATCTGATGGTGTGGCACGTCTGATAGTGTGGCACATCTGATAGTGTGACACATCTGACAGTGTGGCACGTCTAACAATGTGGCACATCTGATAGTGTGGCACATCTGACAGTGTGGCATGTCTGATAGTGTGGCACATCTGACAGTGTGGCACATCTGATAGTGTGGCACATCTGACAGTGTGGCACATCTAACAATGTGGCACATCTGATAGTGTGGCACATCTGACAGTGTGGCACATCTGATGGTGTGGCATGTCTGATAGTGTGGCACATCTGATAGTGTGGCACATCTGATAATGTGACACATCTGACAGTGTGGCACGTCTAACAATGTGGCACATCTGATAGCGTGGCACATCTGACAGTGTGGCACGTCTAACAATGTGGCATGTCTGACAGTCTGCACTACAATTGGGCAGCACGGTGGGGTAATATGGCAGGGGAATGGGTCTGGGTGGGTTACTCTTCAGAGGGTCAGTTGGACTTGTTGGGCCGAAGGCCCAGTTTCCACACTGTAGGGATTCTGTAGGAGTCAGCCTGGATGGTTATGCTCAATTCCCATATTTGGACTCGACCCCATTACCTACTGACTCCGAGGTAAGACGGCTCCCAACAGAACGATGTGAGAGAACTGGTGGTCAGGCTGTTGCCAGCAGAAATGTGAAAACTAACCTATGGCCTATGGCAAAGCCTGAAGGGTTCAGAATCCTGTTGGATGTGGGGGGAGAGGACAGCACTCAGGAAAGTATGTTGGGATTTGGTCAGTCTGTGTATAGAGGGAAGGGCAGCTACAAGTGATGGAACCCACCTTGGATCAGCCTAACCCTGCTTCCCAGTCCTCCGTTCACAACTGGTAGGCTTTCCTGCTCTATATCCTCTGAGATATTTGTGTCATCGACAGCCACAGGTGAGGTTCTGGACGACCGAAGGCTGGCTAATGTGCTGCCAATATTTCAATCAGGCTGAAAGGAAAGGCCAGGGACCTATAGACTAGTGAGCCTGATGTCAGTGTTGGGTAGGTTGTTGGGAATCTGAGGGACAGGGTTTACAGGCATTCGGAAAGGCAGAGAGTGGTCAGGGGTAGTCAACATGGCTTTGTGTGTGGGAAATCATGGGGTTTTTGAAGAGGTGACAAAGATGATTGATGAAGGCAGAGCAATCGAGGTTGTCTACGTGGGCTTCAGCACAACTTTTGGCAAGCTTCTGTATGGTCGCCTGGTCAGTAGGGTTGGATCACAAAGGATCCGGGAAAGATGGCCAATCGGATACAAAAATGGCTCGAAGGGAGGAGCCTGAGGCTGGTGGTAGAAGGCTGCTGTTCAGACTGAAGGCCTGTGACCAGCGGGGTACCACAAGGATCGGTGCTGAGTCCACTGCTTTTTGGCATTTATATAATTGATTTGGATGTGAATATAGATGGTGTGATTAATAATAACTTTGTAGATGACTCCACAACAGATGGTGTAGTGGACAGTAAAGAAGATTATCTCAGAGTCAATGGGACCCTTGCCCAATTTTTATAGATGTACCGTAGAAAACATTTTATCCTGATGCATCGCGGCTTGTTACGGTAACTGCTCTGCCCAGGACAGGAAGGAACTGCAGAGTAATGAACACAGCCTGGTCCATCACAACTTCCATTGATTTCATCTACACTGCTCACTGCCTCAGGGTGGCAGCCAACATCATCAAAGACCCCTCGCACTCCGATTATAATCTCCTCCAACCCCCTCTGTCAGCCAGAAGATACAAAAGCTTAACCACACATACCAACAGATTCAGGGACAGCTCCTTCCCTGCTGTGATTAGACTTCTGAGTGGACCCCCTCAAATTTCAAGTCTAATGTTGGTCTTGCTCTCCGTGCACCTTCTTTGTAGCCGTAACATTGTATCCCTCACGCTGTTCTATGACCTTAATGCACTTTGTATGGTATGATCTATTTGTACTGCACACAAAACAGAACCTTTCACTGTATCTAGGTACATGTGACAGTAATAAATCAAATCAAATAAAATAAACTTTGATCAGGTTGGCCAATGGGTTGAGGAGTGGCAGATGGAGTTAATTTAGATAAATGTGAGGTACTGCATTTTGCTAAGGCAGATCAGGGCAGGACTTACACACTTAATGGAAAGGTCCTGGGGGAGCGTTGCCAAACAGAGAAACCTCTGGCTGCAGGTGCCTGGTTCCCAGTGGAATCGCGGGTAGGCAGCGTGATGAAGAGGGTGTTTGCTATGCTTGCCTCCGTTGGTCTGAACGTTGAGTACAGGAGTTGGGAGGTACAGGACATCAATGAGGCCAGTTTTGGAATATCCAGTTCAGTTCTGTCTCCCTGCTACAGGAAGGACGTTGTTAAACCCGAGAGGGTGCAGAAAAGATTTACAAAGATGTTGCCGAGTCTGGAGGGTTTGAGCTATAGCGAGAGTCTGAATAGGCTTGGACTGTTTTTCCCTGGAGGGTCGAAGGTTGAGGGGTGACCTTACAGAGTTTGATAAAATCATGAGGGGACATGGATAGGGGAAATAGCCAAAGTCTTTTTTCCAGGGTAGGGGAGACCAAAATTAGAGGGCGTTGTTTTAAGGTGAGAAGGTTCCTAAGGGGCAACTCTTTCACACAGAGGGTGGTACGTGTATGGAATGAGCTGCCAGAGGAAGTGGTGGAGGCTGGTACAATTACAGCATTTAAAAGGCATCTGGATGTGTATATGAATAGGAAGGGTTTAGAGGGATATGGGCCAAGTGCTGGGTTCAGCCGGATAGGGATGTCTGGTCAGTGGATTGATGGGTCTGTTTCCATGCAGTATGACTCCATGAATCTATGGGTGCATTGCCCAGGGAACGGTAGTGGCTGAGCTGAGGTAACTCAACCTAGACTGGTGACAGCACTGGGGATTTGCCACTCTGCTTTGGTAAAGCAACTTTCTTAACAGTTCAACAGCTTTTGGGAAGTTTGGTTTAACTGTGTTTTTTTTTCAACAAAAAAGAAAATGGATCGATCCGAAAGGAGTAACAAAGACAAACTCCGAGCAATGAACCCAGGAGAAACAATAAAATGCGAAAGATATGTGAATGTTTTGTCATATTGTTCCAGCCCCCACAGGCACTGCAACACAGAACCAAGTGGCTACCAGAAACCACTATCGACTTATTTGCTTGTGACTTATTATGCCTGACAATGAAAGACAATAAGCTTAATCAAGAAAGATTAGTCAAATTGAAGGATACCTTTTCGTCTTCTCATTGCACTCTGGTGTTGATATTTGTTTTGTGTGGGTTGGAGGGAAATAAGAAATCTCGTTCGTATATTTCAGGTCCATGATATGGGCAAACGCCTGCCCTGCCGAGAGGTGAGAATCTGCAGCTGCTAATCTTCCAATTTAAGGAACAGCAATAAAACGAAACCTCAATAGAGAACAATTCACAGACGTACCCCGCCCCGGAGGTGGGAAGAAGTGGAAAGAGTTGCATAGCTTAGTCTCAAACTTGTGGCCTCAGCATGAACTTGACCTCCCGGCCTCAGTGTGGCGTCAAACCCCAGGTCTCAGTGTGAATCCGGACTCCCTTTCTCAGCGTGAACTCCCGGTCTCAGTGTGGACTCGGGACTCCCGTTATCAGTGTGGACTCGGAACTCCCGGTCTCAGTGTGGACTCGAACTCCCGGTCTCAGTGTGGACTCGAACTCGCGATCTCAGTGTGGACTCGAACTCGCGATTTCGAACTCCCGGTCTCAGCGTGGGCTCGAACTCCCGGTATCAGCGTGGCCTCGAACTCCCGGTCTCAGTGTGGGCCCTAACTCCCGGTCTCAGTGTGGACACGAACTCCTGATCTCAGTGTGGACTCGAACTCCCGGTCTCAGTGTGGACACGAACTCCTGATCTCAGTGTGGACTCGAACTCGCGATCTCAGTGTGGACTCGGAACTCCTGGTCTCAGTGTGGACTCGGAACTCGCGGTCTCAGTGTGGACTCGAACTCGCGATCTCAGTGTGGACTTGGAACTCCTGGTCTCAGTGTGGACTCGGAACTCCCGGTCTAAGTGTGGAATCGAACTCGCGATCTCAGTGTGGACTCGGAACTCCTGGTCTCAGTGTGGACTCGAACTCCTGGTCTCAGTGTGGACTCGAACTCCCAGTCTCAGTGTGGATTCGGAACTCCCGGTCTCAGTGTGGACTCGAACTCCTGGTCTCAGTGCGGACTTGAACTCCCAGTCTCAGTGTGGACTCGAACGCCTGGTCTCAGTGTGGACTCGAACTCCCGGTCTCAGTGTGGACTCGAACTCCCGGTCTCAGTGTGGACTCGAACTCCCGGTCTCATTGCGGACTTGAACTCCCAGTCTCAGTGTGGACTCGAACGCCTGGTCTCAGTGTGGACTCGAACTCCCGGTCTCAGTGTGGACACGAACTCCCTTCTCAGTGTGGACACGAACACCCGGTCTCAGCGTGGACTCGAACTCCCGGTCTCAGTGTGG
>NW_025209419.1:15195-16588 GCF_004010195.1 Chiloscyllium plagiosum
CTCCTCCTCCTCCTCCTCCTCCTCCTCCTCCTCCTCCTCCTCCTCCTCCTCCTCCTCCTCCTCCTCCTCCTCCTCCTCCTCCTCCTCCTCCTCCTCCTCCTCCTCCTCCTCCTCCTCCTCCTCCTCCTCCTCCTCCTCCTCCTCCTCCTCCTCCTCCTCCTCCTCCTCCTCCTCCTCCTCCTCCTCCTCCTCCTCCTCCTCCTCCTCCTCCTCCTCCTCCTCCTCCTCCTCCTCCTCCTCCTCCTCCTCCTCCTCCTCCTCCTCCTCCTCCTCCTCCTCCTCCTCCTCCTCCTCCTCCTCCTCCTCCTCCTCCTCGTCCTTCTCCTCGTCCTCCTCCTCCTCCTCCTCCTCCTCCTCCTCCTCCTCCTCCTCCTCCTCCTCCTCCTCCTTGTACTCCTCGTACTCCTCCTCGTCGTCCTCGTCATGGATATAAATTGTCTCCATGTCCTGCCAATCAGGCAAAGACCCGTGTGTGCATGCTGTCTGTTTTCTGCCAGTGAACCAATCTATCTCCATGCTAATACATCACCCCTACACATGAACTTTTAATTTCTTCAATAACTTTTGAGGTGCACCTTACCACAATAATTCTGGAGTAGCAAGTGCGGTACATCTAGAGGCTCCCCTTTTATCACTGTACATCTTGCTCTTTCAAAGAATTCCAATAATTAAACATGATTTCCTGTGCTGACTGTTCCCAGTTGACCTTGTGTTTTTGAGTGTGCAGTTATAAGCTGTTTCATTATTGACACCTGCCCCATGACAGACATCAAGTGAATGAGCCTATCGGTTCCTGTTTACGGTCTCCCACCCTTCTTGAATAGACAGTTATATTTGCTAAGTTCTAGTCTGATTAGAACCTTCCCTGAATGTAGGGAATGTTGGAAAGTTAACACAAATGTTTGTGAATATACTTAAGCTAAGAATGTGGGTTACACCAAATGGTGAGAAGGTCATGATGAGAGAGACAAACCGATATCGACAAGTTGAGTGAGTAGGCAAAAATTTGGCAGATGGAATATAAATATGGGAAAATCTGTGGCTATGTGCTTTGGCAAGAAGAATAGAGGTGATGATTACTGTTTTGAGTGGGGAAAGACTGTAGAAACTGACAGAACAAAGGGATTTGGGAGTCCTCATCTATGAATCTCAAAAAAAACTAGCACCCAATTCAGCAGGAGAAGGCAAATAGAATGTTAACCTTTATTTTAAAGGGAATAGATTATAAAACTAGGAGGTTTTGCTAAAACTAAACAATGCACTAGTCAGACCATAGTCGCAATACAGCAAGCTGATTTGGGCCCCTGTATCTACAGAAAGATCTGACATTGAAGGTTCACTAGGCAGGTACCAGGTATGGAGAGACTGTCTAATGTAGAGAGGTTGAGCTGGT
>NW_025209420.1:0-16588 GCF_004010195.1 Chiloscyllium plagiosum
CTTATCGGACTTCCGTCCCCCTCAGTGCCTCAAATATATGTTAATATAATCTTGTACAAGTCAGAAATGCCTTGGGTTTATTTTTGTTTCTTCATATGCCACTGTACCGTACTGAATCGCTTTTGTGACTGTTTGTAAAGGTATTTTTATGAATTAAGTATATTTTCGAAATAAGAAAAGCTGGAAATCTCCATCTTTGTCTCATGTCTACCTAATTTGAAAATCCTCCATTGACTCTACTCTGTTCTCATATAAACAGCCCAATTCCTTTGTTGCCTGAAGATAGTTAAATTCAGATTTACAAATTGTGTAAGAAGTGCTCACTTGTGAGTGATCATTATTTCAGAATTTGATTTACTGAAATGTTTGCTGAATGACTGTTGGTTTATGAATGTAGCTAATCTATTTTGCTTCCATTAATTGATGCCATTATGCTGTTCAAAGCTCTCTGAATGAATACCAGTGCTGACCCCTCACATCCTGCCACTCAGCCTTGACTGGGTGCTGCTGGACTCAGTCACCGACACTGAGAGAATGGCTGCAGGGTCCTAGTGCTCTGTGATTAACTCCCAGTAATTCGCCTTCACTTGGGTGTGTGGACAAGGAGCAGCTGAACACTGAGGTGGCGAAGTGGAGCAAGGGGCAATCAAGAGGCGAGAGGTTCAGAATCTGGGGAAATGAGAGCATGGGGAGGTGAGAAATGAGTGGTAGGATGTGGGTGCAGACAGATGGAGCAGTGAAACGTGCAGTGAGAATGTGAGGTGAGAGATGAGAATGTGAAATGTGACTGAGCTACCAGGAGAGGTGTTGGGTGATATAGCTGTGGAAGGGTGAGCTGCCTACTCTGAAAGGTGTCAAGCGAGAGTGGACTTTTGAAAGTGGTGCAAGAAGTGGAAGACTGTGTTAGAGGTCGAAATGTCAGATGTAGTGGACAGGAATTCAGAATGGAGAGATAGAAAGTGGGGAGGACTGTTAATTCTCTAAATTGACTGAAAGATTTAGTGGAAGTGAGAGACCGAAATGATGTGGGTTTTGAGACACTGAATTAGATCCTTTTTTAAAAAAATTATTCATTCACAATATGTGGGCATCTCTGGCTGGGCCAGTATTCATTAACCATTCCTCATTACCCAGAGTGCAACTGAGAGTCAAACGTATTGCTGTGGCTCTGGAGTCACATGTAAACCAGACCAGGTAAGGATAGCAGTTTCCTCGTGAAACAGATGGGTTTTTCCACGCAGTCAATAATGGGTTCATGTCATCATCAAGGAGCTCTGGCAAACTGGAATCAATGAGTATCAGGAGGCAAACCATCCTCTGGTTAGAGTCATACCTGGCACAAAGTAAGATGGTTGTGGTTGTGGAGGGTCAGTCGTCTCAGCTCCAGAACATCTCTGCAGGAGATCCTCAGGGTAGTGTCCCAGGCCCAACAATCTGCTGCTTCATCAATGACCTTCCCTCCATCATAAGGTCAGAAGTGGCAATGTTTGCCGATGATTGCACGGTGTTCAGCACCATTCGCGATTCCTGATACTGAAGCAGTCCATGCTCAAATGTAACAAGATCTGGACAATATCCAGGCTTGGGCTGACAAGTGGCAAGTAACATTCGCGCCACACAGATGCCAGACAATGACCATCACCAATAAGCAACATCTAATTACTGCCCCTTGACTTTCAACGGTATTACAATCACTGAATCCTCCACTGTCAATATCCTTAGAGTTACTATTGACCAGAAACTCAACTGGACTCCCCACATAAACACACTGGCTACAAGAGCAGGTCAGAGACTAGGGATACTACAGCAAGTAACTCACCTCCTGATACCCCAAAGTCTATCCACCATCTACAAGGTGCAAGTCAGGAGTGTGTTGGAATACTTGCCTGGATGGGTGCAGCTCCAACAACACTCAAGAAGCTTGACACCATTCGGGTCAAAGCAACCCCCTTGATTGGAACCACACCTCCAAACATTCAATCCCTCCACCACCAGTGCTCAGTAGCAGCAGTGAGTACTATTTTCAAGATGCACTGCAGTAATTCACCAAAGATCCTGAGACAATACCTTCCAAACCCACTGCCACATCTATCTAGAAGGACAAGGGCAGCAGGTACTTGGGAACACCACCACCTGCTAGTCCCCCTCCAAGCCACTCACCACCCTGACTTGGAAATACACTGCCATTCCTTCGTAGTCATTGGATCAAAATCCTGGAATTCCCTCCCTATTGGCATTGTGGGCCAACCCACAGCGAGTGGACTGCAGCGATTCCAGAAGGCAGCTCAGCACCACCTTCTCCAGGGCAAACAGGGATGACCTATCAATGCTGGCCAGCCAGTGACGCCCAGGTCCCACAAATGAATAAAACTAAAGACACATAATTCCAGATTTTTATTTAATTCAAATTCCATCATCTGCCATGGCAAAATTTGAACCCAGCTCCTGGGAACATTACCTGAGTATCCAGATTACTTGCCTAATGATAATAGCACTAGTCTCCCCATATGAATATGGAGGCTATGTTGGATCCATACTAAACTTTGTTTAGACCACAGCTGGAGAACTATCTGGTCACCTCACTATAGGAAGGATGTGATTACACCAGAGGGGGTGCAATGGAGATTCACCAGGATGTTGCCTGGAATGGAACACTTTAGGTGAAAAGAGAGGCTGAATAAGCTCAGTTGTTTTCTTTGGAACAGGAAAGGTTGAAGGGAGACCTGACTAAGGCGTCTACGATATGAGGGGCATGGACAGGGTGAATAGAAAGCAGCCAATCCTTATATAAAGGGTCAATAATAAGGGGACATAATTTTAAGATGAAAGGCAGAGAGGTTTTGAAGAACGTATTGTTCACCCAAAGGGTGGTGTGGATCTGGAGTGCACTGCCTGGGAGAGGCAGTAGAACAGGAAACCTTGCAATCTTTAAAAGTATGTGGACGATCATGTGAAATACCATACCATACATGCCTGGTGCTAGATAGTAGGACTAGTGTAGATAAGTCACTGCAGATTTGATGGGCTGAAGGGCCTCTGAGTGCTGTATGACTCAGTAACAATAACCACATTTCAACAAGTAGTTTAATGGCTGAAAAGTGAGTTGAGACTTCTTGAAGCGAAGATTAGGAGAGACAATGAAAGCAGCAAGTTCAGAGATTGAGATCTCGAGTTTGATAAGTGGATTGCAGCAGGAAAGAAGGAAGTCATTACAATATCAAGGGTATGGGTAAAGGTGAATGAAAGGCAGATTGTGCAACGTCTTTTGATTTCAGATGTGTGCCAGGCAGGAAGAAGGAGAAAGAATGTGCACAGGAATTTGACAGGAGTAGAGGAAGAACAAGAGTTTTACCAACAGGAACAACAATCAAAGTGGAACAGATAAAGTCCTGATTTGGAGATGCCGGTGTTGGACTGGGGTGTACAAAGTTAAAAATCACACAACACCCGGTTATAGTCCAACAGGTTTAATTGGAAGCACACTAGCTCCGAAAGCACACTAGCGTCGCTCCGAAAGCTGGTGTGCTTCCAATTAAACCTGTTGGACTACAACCTGGTGTTGTGTCATTTTTAACTTTGAACAGATAAAGTAGGAGACTAGAATGGCGAGTGAGCGAAAAAGAAGGGTTAAAGGGAATTTAATTGATAGAGTTGCACATGGTTAACCAGCTCAGAAACAGGCTAATCAACAGAAGAAACTTGAGCTGGTTTATGTTCTTCATGCTCTGCCACACCTCATCATACTAACAGATCCTTCCATTCTTTTCTAACTCAAATACCAAAGTGGCTTCCATTTGATGGCTAATCCCTTTCAGGATCTGAGCCATATTCTTGGGTGGGTGAAGTTTTCCACTGACTGCAGGACGAAAGATGTTTTTAGCATGGTCACTGAGAGGTGTTTTTGCACACAGTCACTGACCAAAAAGTATCTGGAAAGTTTTTCATGAGAGATGACAGGTTTTATCAATAAAACAGATCTAACTGCAAATAGTAAGGTCACTAATAAATAGCTCATTTCTATTGAAAACCACAGGCTAAGGGTTGTTGTGCTGCGGTTACCTTAGCAAGATTTGTGTGAGATAGCTTCAACGGTCTGATGACAAAGCATTGCAAAACTATTAGTTCAATAAGTGTCCAGTCCTAAGGAAACAGTTGTGGTTTGAAGAGCAGATTGCATCAGGTATTTGTGACAAGAATACTGGCCAACATGTCTGCGGTTAATTAGCTTGACTCCTCATGGCACATTCACACAGTTTCTGAAGTATGTGGGTGTAACCAGTTGACAGGCCAACAGAAGCTGCTATATTTGAAACATTATGAGAGAACTGAAAGTGTGAGGTGAGATGCATCAGAGCTAAATTTCTTTCTTTCATAAAGAGGTGCCCAAACACAGTTTGCACAAGTGTAATAATAGACTAGCTACTATGCTACTGAATCATATAAAAATAGGGAGGACTAAGGTTTAATCCACTGGCCATACTAAGTTTATTGACTTGCGAATATATATCTAGAATAACCAATGCAAAGGAAGGAGGTCCAGACTGGGATCTAATCATGTGTTTTTAGGGGTTTGTATACAGAATAACTGATACCTGCAGATGAGTTACTGACTGATATCCAATGGAGAGACTAGGGTTGTATCAATGAGTGACTTGATAGTATCAAGCCTCAGAGTAATTCCATTGCCCCAAAATTCCTTATAGCACTGTATCAAACCCAAATTAATCCCACTGCCCCATTTTCTCCCCATACCACTATATCAATCCCAAACTAATCTCATTGCCCAACGTTCTCTCCATAGCCCTGTATCAATCCACAAACTAATCCTAATTTGAAAATGGTGCTGGACCCTGACAGCACTCATAGTGTTGAGGCGGCTCAAGATTGTTATGCCCTGCAGTTTGAATTCCCTCCCTCTCCTTGATTAGAATTTCACATTAGTCCTAGGTCCCAAAACCTTCCTCAGGAACCCACATGTGACAATTTGAGCCACATGGTGGAAATTCACTCAGTGCCATGTCTTTCTGCACAGAGGCCCCATTGCTGCACATTCTCGTCAATTTCCTGGAAACAGAGCAGCATTTCCACCTTCGAATCCAGGAGCCAGGAATCCCACTGAGAATCTCTCTACGAGTTCGATCTATTACCATTGGGCATTTGGTCAAAAGTGTATTGCACACATGCAGCAGTTTCCCAGATTCCTAGGCCACTTGAGTTTTGGTGAATTTGAGAAGTTCATGTTTCAGAGTGCACTGATTACACTAGACATCAATCCCTTTTCCATTATCTGAAGTAGCCACAGGTTCATCTTTGGTTGTACTTTCAGTTTAACATTCCTGACGTTTGACCACTGAATGTGGAAAGGTCTTTGTGTTGGCCTTGGATAGTTCCAATACAATGGGCCATGGAAGGGAATTTGGTTTAGCTCAGTTGGCTGGAAAGTTGGTTAGTGAAGTAGTGTGATGTCAATAGTTTGGATTAAATTTCTATCATGGACTAACATTACTATGAAGGACTCTCCTTCACAACCCCTCACCTGAGGTATGGACACCCTGTAGTTAAATCACCACCACCAGTGGTCTCTCGCTAATGAGAGAGCAGCCCTTTGGTCTGGTAAGACTATAGCGACTTGACTAGTTATACCTGAAAGTCTGTTTCTCCTCTCTAGTTATTTCCACACTCATGTGCTTTGAGAGGGAACATGTGTTCTCACCCACTTATGGCCTTTTATGATTAATGGGTATTGCAGGGGCTGGAGTGCATTACCTCCAACATTTTCATTGAAACTTCAGCTGAACTTCTGATTTTGTTACAATGACCCTTTAAGGGGCTGTTGATTTTTAATTTGTTTAATTCAAAATTGATTTTCAAAGGACTGCAACAGAAAGACTATATGTATTTGTTGGCCTGCAGTTAGTAGTCGATAATGTCTATGGCCTCAAAACAATGACGCTTGGCCCTGTCTGCACTCCTAGTGCTGAGACGGCTCAGACATGTGGTGCACCGTTGTCTGAATAGACTCCTCAATCGCAAACATCCTCCAGGAACCCACATCCCACCACTGGGAAAAAGTCTTGTGCGCACTCTCCATTTCTTCACTCTCAGCAGTTTTCCAGACTCTCCACTGTGTTCTGTCCTGCCATCTGGATGAAATGGGATCATCCAGCAGGAGACTTTACATAGGAGTTCTCCATTTCATAATTGGCAAGTTGGTGTGGTGGGTGTTACATGGAGCAATAAGCATCTAAGAAGATTCAGGACATGGAAGTGTGTGTGTGCGCGTGCCTGTGTGTGTGTGCGCGTGCCTATGTGTGTGTTTGTGTGTACCTGTGTGTGTGTGTTTATATGCGTGCGTGTGTGTGCATGCCTGTGTGTGTGCGTGCCTGTGTGTGTGTGTTTGTGCGTGCCTGTATGTGTCTCTGTGTGTGTGTTTGTGCGTGCCTGTGTGTGTGTGTCTTTCCTGCAGCCTCAAGAAGCACTTGTTTCATGTGTACACTGGTGTATGAAGTTTCAGACTGTCATTTCTGAGGTGCACTTCAATCCCATGCTCCTGACCTTTTGTCCCCTGATATGGAGGGGAGAATCTACTCCTGGGCTGGACAAAGGGTTTCCATTCAAATACCCACTCAGTGTGCTGTGGAGAGGGTTGTTAGACCCAATTGTCTTGTTTCGTGCTCCAGTAACATTCCCCGCTGGTGTCTTTGGAGAGGGGGACACATGGCGTTAACTGGCATGCTTAGCACATTCTGGGCATCACTGCCACTGGAGTGCATTATTTCCACTTCAAAACATTTTAACTTGAATATAATTTCATATTGAACATTGATTTCTATTGAACTGCACTGTAAGTATTGGCGAACTTTGAATTTAGTTTCAGCCAATAAGTTGATTTAACTTAAACTTATTGAAGAGTTGGAAAGAAAGAGCACAAGTCCCTGTTAAGTGCTGTCCATTAATTATTTGATTATATTGTGCACTTGTTACATTTCAAGTTAAAGAAAGACAAGGGCTGGGGGTGCCGCCTGGGGAGCAGGTGTGGCTCAATTTTTCACCAATGTCATGTTTTGCGTTTGGAAAAGTAATGACCTGGCTCCTTGTTCCACTTGTGACAGATATTGTGACACTGTGAATGGAACCTGCTTTCAACACAGCACTGAGTAAGTCTAGTTCCTTGTTTGTGGTTGAAAGTCATGGTCAAAATGGTTCAGACAATAGAGTTTGACATTCATTGGTGTCCCTTCAGGCAGGTTTGTGTCCTCCCAACTGCAGTTTAATAAGTCATGACTTTAACCATGTGCCTACAGAACTAGTGCCAACTCAACAATTAGTCTATCTGTTAATTATTTTTTGCTCAAATCAGTCTGCAGACACTCTCCCTTTTTTGGTTATTCCTTAACTTTTTTTTCTTTGTTGTTTCCCACAATTTATATGAACAGGACTTGTTCCTGCAGCCTTTAGGGGCCTGTGTAGATTTGTGTGAGATTGTAACCCTGATTTCATTACCAGAAAGGGTTACTTCTCAACTTTATCTTCCACTTCAGCTGCACTCTCCTGACCTTTAGCCGTCCATTTGGAGGTGGATAGTACAGAGATACATCTGGGATACACTTCCTGAAAGACTGGTGGATATAGAGTCCTGAGTACATTTCTGAATGGAAAGAGAAATACAGGGTTATCACGAAAGATCAAATAAGTGGGATAGGTCTTTTCAAAGAGCTGATGGGATATTATAGGCTGAAAGATCCCATCCTTTACTGCAAAATTCATTGATTCTACATTAGCATTGGTACCTGGCACCTGGACATATAGGTGAATAGGGTCTCTCATTGATTCCTGTATTCTGGATATAGGAGAGTACATTTAGCTAAATATTGATGTGTTAGGATAGGGTTAATCAGAATGTCTTTGGAACTGGAACATTCCACAGATGATATCTTATCTTTAATGCTGCAATTATAATAACCCTTATCTTTTGTTTGCTAGGCACGGCAATACCATTCAGTGAAAGCAGTGTCTGCAAAACTGTTGACCCAAGGTTTGATACTGCAGCAGTTTCAGATCTAGTTCCAGGGTGAAGCAATCGCCGACTGAATGAGGCAACTTAACCAAAGACAGGCCATTGTAACATGATTCCAAAATTTCAGAAGGCAAGCCATGAGGCAAGTCATCGAAAGGAAAGAATTTTAGATTGGGGTTTCTATGGAATCGGGACGTTGATTTGAGCTTATGATTAAAGACTTCACTTGGAGGCATAACCTTTGAGAACGGAATAAAAAATGTGGCTTATGCTGACCTCATTAATCCAAAGGAGAGTTAAAAAGGTTATTGAATGAGGAAATTGGTTCATTAAAACTGATTTTTTAAATAAAGACTGGAGCTAATCAGATAAAACAAGGTCTCAAAATGTGCTGATGTCATCGAGATGAGGACGATGCTCCAATTGAAAACAGAGTACATGGAGATTGAATAATGAAGGGTGCCGTCACAATGAGAGTGCTGAACCAGTGTAAACCAGGCTTTGCTGCAAGCAAAGGTTTTCTATTCCAAAACAAAGACTAATAATCATAGCACCTCTGCTTGATGCCCACTTGCCAGCCTTTTCCCCAATGCCACCATATTCCCAATTGCTGGGTGCCAGTCTGCTACGTAGAAGGTAGATGACGGCTCTGTGGCATTATCACTGGACTGTTAATCTGGAAACCCGAGTTCAAACTCTGCCTTGGGAGATGGTGGAATTTGAATTCAATAATAAAATCTGAAACTAAGAATGAGATGACCATGAATCCATTTCTGATTATCAATTAAAAACATGAAACAAAAACAGAAATTGCTGGAAAAGCTCAGCAGGTCTACCTGCATCTGTGGAGAGAAATCAGAGTTAATATTTCAGGTTGAGTGACCCTGCCTCTGAATTGGAAAAATCCATCTGGTTCACTAAATTTAAAGACCATTTGGGGCGACACTGTTACCACACAACATCAGGGAGCTGGGTTCGATTCCAGCCACGAGCTGTATGGAGTTGGCACATTCTCCCCCTGTCTGTGTGGGTTTTCTCCAAGTGCTCCAATTTCCTCTCACAGTCCAATATTGTGCAGGTTTGGTGGATTGGCCAAGGGGCATCCAAGGAGCAGTAAAATCGACGTTTCAGGCAAAAGCCCTGCTCCGACCCATCACCTTCACCCCTACCATCATCTACCTATCGCATTCTCAGCTATCTTCCCCCCAGCCCCACCTCCTCCCATTTATCTCTCAGCTCCCTGGCCCACAAGCCTCATTCCTGATGAAGAGCTTTTGCCCGAAACGTCGATTTTCCTGCTCCTCGGATGCTGCCTGAACTGCTGTGATTTTCCAGCACCACTAATCCAGAATCTTATTTCCAGCATCTGCAGTCATTGTTTTTACCTACTGGATTGGCCAAGGGGAATGCAAGCTTAACGGGATAAGATACAGTGGTAGTTCTCAGTGGGATGCTCTTAGGAGAGTCAGTGTGAATTTGATGGGTCAAATGGCCTCCTTCTATAATGTAGCTATTCTATGACTTTACGATGATAATGCACTTTAGGGAAGGGAATTGCCCTCTTTACTTGGTCTGGCCTACATGGGACTCCAGGCCCACAGCAATTACCTGTCCTCAGGGCACTAAATGCTGTCCTAGCTGGCAAAGCCCTCATCCTGTGAATGAATAATTGAACAAAATGTGGGGAATTGCTTGGCCTAAAATAAACAGTTGCTGGTCAATAATGGGCCCAGACTAGACATCAATAAGGCTGCTAGATTTTGGATGGGTAGTGTGGACACTGTGGCAGATTATTGACTTCAAAACTCCTAATTATCTTCCAGGAGTATTGGTGTGTGCAGGGTCGGTCTTTGTGTGTGTGTGTGTGTGTGTGTGGTGTCCCCTTCTTCCTTTGTACTAGGTATGACAGAGCTTTCCCACTGATTCCCATTGGCCTTTACTGTGTTAATTTTCCTTGATCCCATACTTGGTTCAGTGCTGCCTTTGTTATCAAGGGCAGTCATAGTGGTCTAACAGCAGAGAAACAGACCATTGTGTTTGCACCCATCAAAAACAACGACCTAACTATTCCAATCCCATTTTCAAACACTTTTTCCCACAGCCTTGTCTGCCTTGGCATTTCAAGTGCACATCTAAATAATTCCTAAATGTTACGAGGGTTTCTGCCTCCCTCCACCCTTGCAGGCAGTGAGTTGACATTCTCATCTCTGAGTGAAACATTTCTCCTCTCTTTTCTCCCCACCCTCCACTCCCAGCACCTTCCCCTGCCACCACAGGAATTGCAAAACTTACACCCACACCACCCCCTCATCTCTGTCTAAGGGCCCAAAGGATCCTTCCACATCTGGCAGTGATTCCCCTGTACTTCCACACACATCATCTACTGTATCCATTGCACCCGATGTGGTCTCCTCTACATCGGGGAGGCAGGACACCAACTTGCGGATCATTTCAGGGAACATCTCTGGGACACCCGCACTAACCAGCCTGACCACCCTGTGGCCGAACACTTTACCTCCACCAAGGACATCGAGGTCCTGGGCCTCATCCATCACCAAACCCTAACCACCCAACACTTGGAGGAAGAACGCTTCATCTTCCACCTTGGGACCCTCCAACCACATGGGATCAATGTGGACTTCACCAGTTCCTCATTTCCTCTCTCTCCACTTTATCCCACTTCCAACCTTCCAACTTGGCACCGCCCTCTTGAACTGTCCTACCTGTCCATCTTCCTCCCCACCTATTTGCTCCACCCTCTTCTCCCACCTATCACCTTCACCCCTATCTTCATCTACCTATCGCATTCTCAGCTATCTTCCCCCCAGCCCCATCCCCATCCCCTCCCACTTATCTCTCAGCTCCCTGGCCCACAAGCCTCATTCCTGATGAAGAGCTTCTGCCCGAAACGTCGATTCTCCTGCTCCTTGGATGCTGCCTGACCGGCCATGATTTTCCAGCACCACACTCTTCGACCACAATTGAATTGTGTTGACTGAAAACATAGTGTTATAAGTCTCAGGATTTGATTTGATTTATTATTATCACATGAAGCGAGATACAGTGAAAAGTATTGTATTGCATGCTATCCGGACAAATCATACCTTGCATAAGTACATCAGGCGATTCGAACAGAATGCAGAAGAGAGTGTTACAGCTGCAGAGAAGATGCAGAGAAAGATCAACTCTGATAGATGAGAGGTTCATTCACAAGTCTGATAACAGTGGGAAAGAAGCTGTTCTTAAACCTGTTGGTCCATGTGTTTAAACTTTTGTGTCTTCTACCCAGTGAAGATGGTGGAAGAGAATATAATTGAGTTGGGAGGGGTCTTTGAGTATATTGGCTACTTTCATGAGGCAGCAGGAAGTATAACTGGAGTCAGTGAAAGAAAGGCTGGTTTTTGTGTTTGACTCGGCTACATTCACAAGTCTCTGTAATTTCTTGCAATCCTGGGCAGACCAATTGCTAAACCAACCCGTGATACATCTGGATAGGATGTTTTCTATAGTGCATCTATAAAAATTAGTAAGTGGGCTGAGATGGATGCTTCTCACAGGCAGAGAAAATATTTGCTCCTCACAGAATCAGGCTGCGCTCTACAGCCTGGCTCGTAATGTCTTTGCATGAGTAAGGTGGAGATATTGAATGATTGAGATAGGAGAGTAGCAGTGAAGGCTTTCAGACTTGGCAAGGGCTAAGGCCTGCGTGATTAGTGTCAACTTTCTATACCCAATCCACCTTAAACTCTGCAGCATGAGGTCTGAGCAGTTAGAGACACTGCATTGAGCCACTGACCTTTTCCTTGGGCCCATGAGATATAAAAGAGAGGATTCTATGACTAGGGAAATCTAGATAATCAGCCGAGTGGCCAGGAGGGAGCAGCAGCTGCTGGGCTGTGTACAGTTCAAATATTCCTCAACATGGAGGACCTGAGGCTTTCTGACCGTCATTGTGTGTATGACAGCTTCCTGACCCTCGCCCTCCTTTAACATTGGTCTAAGCTGTTCAAGGTAGCACTGGTCTTAGTGGTATGATTACTGTTAAGGTCTGTGTGCCACTGACAAGTTATAGCCAGATGTTTCACCAGTGGGAGCCCAAGGATCAGGAGGTTAGTTTTGTTTGGTTATTCTTGCCTCACGTGGTTCCAGGTCCAACTCAGGCCTGCAATGTAAAATGACACTCTGGCAGTTCTCTGGCAGTGCTAGATATGATGATAAACCAAGATCCCTACTGCCTGGGTGGATGTAAGGATCCCATTACACTCTTTGGAAAAAGGTTTCTCTGGGTTTTTTTTTAGATTAGATTCCCCTCAGTGTGGAAACAGGCCCTTCAGCCCAACAAACCCACACCAAAACTCCAAAGAGTAACCCACCCAGACCCATTTTCCTCTGACTAATGCACCTAACTCTATGGGCAATTTAACATAGCCAATTCACCTGGCCTGCACACCTTTGGACCGAGGGAGGAAACTGGAGTACCTGGACAAAGCCCACACAGACAGTCGCCTGAGGCTGGAATTGAACCAGAGCCCTGGCACTGTGAGGTAGCAGTGCTAACCACTGTGTCACTGTGCCACCCTGTCTTGTCAATATCTTTTTTTTGCTTGATCAATATGTCCAAATGCTGATTAGCTGGTGATTTTTTGATTATTGTTGGTGGGATCTTGCTGCGTGTGGTTAGTTACTGGGTTCTCCACATTACAACAGGGACAACTGAAAAGTACTTGAGCGGCACTGAAGTGCTTTGAGATGTCCAATGTCAATGTTGCGTCTTGCTTTTCTGAAATCAAGGTACGGTTCCACAGCAACGTGAGGCCTCACACAAGCCAGACCCCTTCAAAATGAGACATAATATCCAAAAGTCATAAGATGTCCAGCCCTCCCCCCTTCCATTTGCTTTCCTTCCACAGCCCTTGTCCCCATTCTCTCTCTTCCTCCACCATCCTGTCATCATATCCTTCTCTACCCTTTCTTTCCCTCTTTTATCCTCCATCATCCATCCCTCATTCTTCCTCAGCCCTGACATTCCTCCCCCTCGGCCTCTCCTATGCTTTTTCTCCCGGTTGACCATCCTCTTCCTACCTCCTCCCCCTTTCTCTTCCTTGCTCAGTCAATTTCTCACTCCGTTTCTGCCGCTCATTAGAATTCCAAGATGTGCCAAGAGGGAGGAAGGAAGCATTGGCTAGTTTCTCGGAGGGCTTGTACCCAGGCTTTAGGCCTTTCCCTCTGCAATTGGCCCAAAGCCAAATTGATGTAATCATCAGTGATGGTCAATCCAAAATAGTCAAATTAATTATTCCAGTGAAATTGGATTTTTTTTCACTCAGAAAAGAGTGGTGAAGAGGGAAGTATTTCATTGACAAACGATCACACAGAAGTGAGAAAAGTGACACATTTTAAAGGATCCCTGGAATTTGTTTTCTCAACACTAGAGGTCAGTGTTGTGTAACAAATCTCAAAAGTTAAAAACCCACACAACACCAGGTTATAGTCCAACAGGTTTAATTGGAAGCACTAGCTTTCGGAGCATCGCTCCTTAATCAGTTGGTTGTGGAGTACACAATTGTAAGACACAGAATTTATAGCAAAAGTTTACAGTGTGATGTAACTGAAATCACACATTGAAAAATATCTTGATTGTTAGTTGAGTCTCTCATCCGTTAGAATGACCATGTTAGTTCCACTTCTTTCATATGTAAATCACACAAAACCTTTTTAAAAAGTTACATTCTCAGGTTAACTGTAACAATTGGTGTTAGACAGATAAGATGTTGAAGGTGTTAGCCCCCTGTGTTCCCTGTCTGTGCCATAATGTTTGGACTGATTCTAATATAAAAAGTGAGTTGACAACCTTACATGGATTCATGGAGTTTTTGAGCAAAGTACAAATTCATCCCACAAACGTATATGTGTATGTATGCATGTGGGTTTTTGTGTGTGTGTGTCTGTCTGGGTTGGGGGGTTGTAAGTGTGAGAGAGAGTGTATATATGTATGTGTGAGTGTAAAATGTCTAAGTTTGTGAGAGGATGAATGTGTGTGTGTGAAAGTATCTATGTCTGTTGAGTGTGCGTGTGTCTGGGGTGGGGGGTTGTGAGTGTCTGTGAGAGAGTGTATATGTGTGTGTGTGAATGTAAAGTGGCCTAAGTCTGTGAGAGGATACATGTGTGAGTGTGGGAGTGTGTGTGTGTCTGTGTGCATGTCTGTATATACGTGTGTATGTGTGTGTATAGGTGTACATGCATGTGTGTCTGCCTGTCTGTCTGGGGTGGGGGGTTGTGAGTGTGAGAGAGTGTATATATGTGTGTGTGAGTGTAAAGTGTCTAAGTCTGTGAGAGGATGCATGTATGAGTGTGGGAGTGTGTTTGTCGGTAGGAGTATGTGAGTGTCTGTGTGCATGTCTGTATATACTTGGGTCTGTGTGTATGTGTGTGTATAGGAGTGCCTGAGTGTGTATAATGCAATGGTGCTCACCTGTAGTGTGACATGAACCCAAGGTCCCGGTTGAGGCCTCCCTATTGCTACAGAACTTAGCTATCAGCCTCTGCTCGGCCAATTTTGGCTGAGGCCTGTCCCGAAGTCCACCTTGGAGGATGGTCACCCGAAGGTCTGAGGTCGAATGTCCCGGACCGCTGAAGTGTTCCCCAACTGGGAGGGAACACCCCTGTCTGTTGATTGTTGTGCGGTGCCCATTCATCTGTTGCTGTAGCCTTTGCTCGGTTTCACCGATGTATCGTGCCTCAGGGCATCCTTGCCTGCACCATGTACATGGTGGGAGGTGTCCCCATGTGTAATGGTGGTGTCCATGTCCACACTCTGTATCCTGTCACAGACGTAGACCACTTTACACTCACACACACACACATATACACTCTCTCTCACAGACACTCACAACTTCCCACCCCAGAGACACACTCCCACAGACACATGCACTTTCACACACACACATGCATCCTCTCACAGACTTAGACACATTACATTCACACACACAAACATATAATACACTCTCTCTCACACTCACAACCCCCCCACCCCAGACACACACAAAAAAAACCCCACATGCACACATACACATATACCTTTGTTGGGTGAATTTGTACTTGCAGAGTTACATTGAACTTTGTTCAAAAACTGCATGAATCCATGTAAGACTCTATTAACTCACTTTTTATATTAGAATCAGTCTAAACATTATGGCACAGACAGGGAACACGGGGGCTAATACCTTCAACATCTTATCTGGCTAACACCAATTGTGACAGTTAACCTGAAAATGTAACTTTTTAAAAAGGTTTTGTGATTTACATATGAAAGAAGTGAAACTATCATGGTCACTCCAGTAGATGAGAGACTCAACAAACAATCAAAGTATTTTTCAATGTTTCAGTTCAATGTTTCAATAATTTCAGTTACATCACACTATAAACTTTTGCTATAAATTCTGTGTCTTACAATTGTGTCCTCCACAACCACCTGATGAAGGAGCATCGCTCCGAAAGCTAGTGCTTCCAATTAAACCTGTTGGGCTATAACCTGGTGTTGTGTGATTTTTAACTTTGTACACCCCAGTCCAACAGCGGCATCTCCAAATCATGTAGCAAATCTGGCTTTCTTGATGTCAAAACACAAAGTAGATCATAGAATCTCAACAGTGTGCAAACAAGACATTTGACCCACAAGTCCACACTGAATTTCTGAAGAGTAGTCCCAGACCCATTCCTGCACCACTGTACTTTTCACCTGACGAAAGCACCTAACTTACACATCCCTGAACACTGTTGGCAATTTAGCACAGCCAATCCACCTAACCTGCTCATTTTTGGACTGTGGAAGGAAATCGGAGCACCTAGACATGAACAGAATGTGTAAGCTGCACATAGACAGTCCCCCAAGGCTGGAATCAAACCCAGGTTGCTGGTGCTAGAAGGCAGCAGTGCTAACCACTGAGCCATCATGCTGCCAGTGCTGGAGTACAATGTACTGGAAAAATGCAACCTTTCTGACAGATAGAAGAAGAGAATTAATGTATCAAGTCTGACATGACTCTTTTTGGGAACTGAAAGATACTACCAGGAGATGTTTAGGGGTTTAGATAGGGTTGACAGTGAGAATCTTTTTCCACGTATGGAGTCAGCTATCACAAGGGGGCATAGCTTTAAATTAAGGGGGGGGTAGGTATAGGACAGATGTTAGGGGTAGGTTCTTTACTCAGCGAGTCATGAGTTCATGGAATGCCCTGCCAGTAGCAGTGGTGGACTCTCCCTCATTATGGGCATTTAAGGGGGCATTGGATAGGCATATGGAGGATAGTGGGCTAGTATAGGTTAGGTGGGCTTGGATCGGCGCAACATCGAGGGCCGAAGGGCCTGTACTGCGCTGTATTCTTCTATGTTCTATGTTCTATGTTCTATGTTCTATGTGGAAGGGGAAAGCAAATTGCAAGAGGGGTAGAAACAGTTTACAGCAAGATTTTGAGAGTAAAAAATTGGCAAATGGGAAAATGTGAAAATTCTTCATTTTGGAAAGGAGAATAGAACAGAGTGTTAAGTTAATGTGGAGAATTTGCAACACAA
>NW_025209421.1:0-944 GCF_004010195.1 Chiloscyllium plagiosum
AAAATTAACAAATCTAGCCAAACCAAAAGGGAGATGATTTGTCTACATTAAATCCTGTTAATCTTGTGTTTGATACAGGACCAAGTGTCGCTGTCCTACCAAACTAGTTATCATGGCTAAGGGAGTATAAGTTATAGCCTAAATGGTGCAGATGGAATAACTGTCAAAATAATAGAAATGCTACAAGTTGCACTGCAATGCAGTGCAAATAATTCTGTTTTTAAATCATTAATGAGATGTGATGGTGAGGCCATCATTCATTGCCCAAGCCTAGTTATCTTTGAGAAGGTAGTGATGAGCTCCCTTCTTGAACGGTTAAAATTCATTTGTTTAGGTACACCCACAATGGCACTGGAGAAGCAGTTTCATGATTTTCGACCCAAGGCTCGTGTCCATCATTCATTATCAACCAACTTGATTTGTGAACTTGCACACGTGTCTAAACTTCAACGTTATCGGAAGAATTGGAGAAGGTTAAAAATTTCCCAGAGGACGACAGGTCCAGAAGTAAACATCTGCCCAGAGACTGTCTGTAAATGAACAAACTGTCAGGAGGCAAGCAGCAGAGAACTTAATTAAGGTTGAAATCGCTATATTTCCAGAGGACCAAGGTGAGGTGACTTATTTAGCATAAGAGGTCTATTTAATGTTGACAACATACAGAATCACAGACTTCACAGCAACGACGTAAATGTTCAACCGTCTGTCTTCTAAATCAGAACATCACTGCCACATACAGGGATAGTGCTGTGTGAGCAGTGATCATACAGTAACATGACTGAGAATCTGAAGAAATTTACTCCTCCCATCAAACAACCACAGAACAACATATGGGCTGGGCAATGAGGAGTCACTGTGTTTAGGTGGGGAGTGTGATTGGGTCACTGTGTTTGGGCAGGGGGTGTGAGTGTGTCACTGTGTTTGGGTGGGGGATGTGAGGGGGT
>NW_025209421.1:4719-6663 GCF_004010195.1 Chiloscyllium plagiosum
TACAATCCCACTATTTGGAATGCTCCCATTCTCTGCACCTCCTCATGTCCTGAGGGTCTTTGAACACCATCAGTGCTCCAAAAGTTTATATTCCCTCCAGTTCCTGCAAGTCTTCTCACTCTGTAACATCCAACAGTCTCCAGTACCATACAACACTTGCTGGCTCTCAATTTGCATTTGATGAACTCTACACATCTCTGTAAGCAGCTCAGAAAGAAACTCTGTAGACTTTATGAAGTTTCTTCATGAACAAGCCACTATCACTCTCTTTCCTTTGCCTTCTTCAGTGTCTGCTACTCTCGCTGTATCTTCCAGTAACGTTCTTTAATCGCTGCAGGTCTGCCTAGCTCCCCAGATAACCTGTTCCAACCCCGACAGCTCGCTCAATCACCGTAACACCCTCTGCTCTGTCTAATCCTCCTCTTTTCTACTGTTTTCGAGTCACAACAGCGATCCTATAAGAGAGCAGTGCGGAATGGGATGTTATAAATCTCAGCTGAGGCTTGAAGCCTACCATTACCTGGGAGTCACAAGGGGAGAGACCCTGAGAGAGAGCAGCACAGAGCGGGAGAATATTAATCAGCAGCGAGGATCGAGGTCGACTAGGACTTGGAGTTGGAGAAGCAGCAGAGCAGAAGGCTCGAAATCAGCACCGAGTCACAGAGGGAGTGACCATGTGATGGAGCAACCTGGAGCAGGTACATGAGGCTCACTCTCACCTGGGTATTACAGAAGCACCAAAGTGGGAGGATATAATTCAGCACTGAGGATCGAGGTGTGGTCATACCTTGGCGTCACAGAGACGGTGACCCGGGGAGGGAGCAGAGTGGAGTGGGAGATGGGAGATCACACGTACCTGGGAGTCACAGAATTCCTTGTGGGGCGTGTGGGAGGACTGAAAATAACTTGGTGTGTGTATGAGTTCATAAAAGAATAGTAGAGGAGACTACCAGCATTCTCAAAATAATGGGACATACAGTTGGTACTAATTTACAACAACATGTGAATTAGTGGAAGATGTAGGTAAAAACGGAAGCCTTAATCTGAGGACCTCTGCATGGACATGAAAACTCGGAGTCTGGGGAGTTTCAGATGCAGATTGGAGTGTGGAAATCTGATGTACTGATCACCAAGTGCTGGCTCAAGGAATGGCACAACTGGGTGTTAAATATTGCTGGTGTTAAAGGATTCCAAAATGATCGAAGGGAAGGGAAAGGATGAAGGTGGACGTATTAGTTTAGAGTAGCGTTAGTTAAGAAGTCCAAGAGAAAGAGGATTCATCAAAGGACAGAATTAATTTGGCTGAAGCTACAGAACAAAAAGTATACAATGACACTGTGAGGTACAGTCTGTCGGCCAGCAACCAAAGAAATGATGAAGAGAATACATATTCAGGGTCATTTGAGAGCGATGACAATACTACAGATTAGTTATATTGAGAAACTTAATTTATCCAGATATTGACTGCGTTATTGGTGGTGCAGGGTCACAAGGTTCTAGTATTCCTGGATTACATGGAGGAGAGCTCACTGCAGGAGTATGTGTCCAGCCCAAGAGAGCATGTACTGTTGGACCTGGTCCTAGGGAAAAGGTGGGGCAAGTGGATCGAGTGTCAGTAGGGGAAGATTTTGGGTCACAGAGATCATTTTATTGCAAAGTTCAGGATGATGGTAAAGAATGATATAAAATAATTGAGAGTGTGAACCATTAGTTGAATGAGAGCAGCCTTCAATGGGGAAAGAATGAAGCTGGGAAGGTTTGACTGGGACACCAATTTGGTCAGAAAAAGATAAAGTGAATCATGGGCTCCCTGCAAAGAGGAGATGGCTTGGGTCCTGTCGAGGAATGGTCCCTCAAATAGGAATCAGCAAGATAACAAACCCAATGCTCCCTCGGTGACAGTGAAGAACAATAGAATTTGTGTCAGATGGAGAATCGAATTGG
>NW_025209421.1:8499-11344 GCF_004010195.1 Chiloscyllium plagiosum
TATCCCATAAAAGTTCAGGGAACTTTTATTAATGAGGGTTACTTGACTGGCCTCGGTGCAATCACTATAAAAATGCTCCACATATCTCTAACGTTCATTAACATGTACAAATCCCCGAGTCTCTGAAACTTCCTCTAGTGCCGCCATTGCTGTCTCTAAATTTCCCCAAGGTCAGTCCTGTACCTTTCAGCCTACCCTCCTGTTATCAATCTCCTGCAGGACCAATACACTCTTTTTTTCCTGTTTTCTACAAACTCTCAGTCTCGATGTTCTCCACACAGAACGTCTCTTACTAATCACTAACTAGTTCTGAAAACTCGATCCGCCGTTTGTGTATGACCTTTTCCATAAGGACGAAGGGGTATTCGAAGCAGAGAGGTTCATAGGGCATGGAGACCTTTACACAAATAGGAATGTTTGTGGAAACTACTGGGTTTACAGAAGTGGGAAGCGTGATAGAACATGAAGGATGCTTCAGAGACTGGCAGTTTGTAGGCACAGTGGACAGAATTTATGTATCTGAAGCAGAGATAAAGAGAATTAAATCATGTGATCAATTGTCCAGGTAACATTTTCATCAGGTGTCGGGGAGGGTTTCTCTCTACAAGGCTCTTGTAGCCAGAATATTGATCTTGCTGGTCCAGCTCCACTTTCACTTCAACCAAACCTAAAACTATTCATGTCTTTGTGATCTCCTTCCTGCCCGAGCACAACCCATATCCCTGTAATATCCCATAACCTTCACAGACCTTCCTATCTCTGTAACTGACTATGGACCCTACAGCTATCCTGGACTTTGTACTTGCTGCCATCCCTGAATTCCTTCCTAACGTTTCAACAAGCCCAGTGAAATGGCAGCTTTAAATAGCATGAACCAGGTCAAATGGAGCTGTCATTATGGAGATGTGGCTGCAGTGTGAAAACAACTCTGTCCTGGACATAACAAAGGGGTTTACCATTTACACAGCAAGGATAAAAATGTTAACACAGTGAAGTACACTGTGTATAAAGATTGGGATCGGTATTATTGTGATGCAAATCAATTCACACTCTGCTCCTTCCTGCTTTCTCCCCGCATTCCTGAGTATTGGTAACCCTTGAAAACTTCAGAAAATAGCACAGTATAGAGGAAATCACTCTGCACACTATCCACATTGGACAAGATGTAATGTTATTTTAAAAGCCCTAGTTCTGTCTCCCCAGAGACGATAGGACTTGAGGTGAAGATCCCAGCACCTTTTTAAAATGGTTTGAGAGTTTCTGCCTCTACTCCACTTCCATGTTTGACTCCCAGATCCCGACCATACTCTGGGTGAAATAACAACCTTCCTCAGCACTTCAATAATATTTCAACCAACTGCATTTAATATTCACCGTTGGGAACGCAATTCTACAACAGGAGCAAGATGTTCTCTCCCTTTTGTACCCAGGCCCCTGACAATATGTGCACCCCAATCAAATCTCCTCTCAGCATCTCCAGTTCCTATCTTGTCCCATGGTGGCACAGTGGTTAGCACTGTTGCTTTACAGCGCCAGAAAACCGGGTTCAATTCCTGCCTCAGGCGACTGACTGTGTGGAGTTTGCACATTCTCCCAGTGTCTGCGTGAGTTTCCTTCGTGTGCTTGGTTTCCTCCCACAGTCCAAAATAAATGTGCAGGTTAGGTGAATTGGCCATGAGAAATTGTCCGTAGTGTGAGGTAAGGGGTAAATGGAGAGGTATGGGCGGGTTGCACTTCGGCAGGTCGGTGTGGACTTGTTCGGCCGAAGGGCCTGTTTTCACACTGTAAGTCATCTACTCTAACTGCACTTCCACTTTCACAGTGTAATGGATCTCCTCTGTACACTTTCCATCCTTCCATGTGATGGGGTGACCAGAACTGCACATGGTCCTCAGGCTGTGACTGAGCTCATTATTTATACAGTTCCTGTATAAGCTTCCTGTTCTGAAATTCTGCACTTTGGCTGACAGAGGAAATAATGCCAATTGCTGCATTAACGAGATTAATGGTGTTTCCAGCTTCCTTCCTTTTTCTGCCCACACTGACCATACTCTCATTTATTGTGTATTCCTCTCTATTGCTGATGTCCCCAAATGTCTTTCCTTGCACATCTCTGGGTTGTTTGCTCCATTCACCTGGACCCCATCCCATACTTTCTGTTTTTAAACAGCCTGCCATGCGATCTCTCGTCAAATCCAAGTAATTCACATGGAGTTACAGGTTAGTGCCTCAAACCGACACAGTCAGATTAATTACACACGATCTTCCTTGAACAAACCCAGACCGACTGTCCTGGAGTCCCTGGGACTTTCTCAGTGACCGTTTATCCACTGTCTCAGAATTCCAGCCTCAACCTATTCAGTCAGTCCCTTGCTCCACATTAAACAAAGCTGCAGTATTAGCCATTCTCCAGTCCTCCGGCACCATCCCTGCATCCAGTGAGGATTGGATAATGTAGGTAATTATAAGGCAGGGGACTTTCTCGGCTCCTTTTAACAGTCTGGAACATTGTGTTGCACCTTTTTAAGGTTTTGAATCTCCTGTAAAATTCTCCGCTCCAAGTTTGTTGCTTCCAGCATTTCACACTGCAACCCTATTTTGATTCAGACAGACACAGGCCTAAACCATCTTATGATTTCGTCAAGTCCCACTTTAGTCGAGTTTCATGGAGGGTTACTCTCCACAAGGTGAAGTGCATTTTCTCATGATACCATCCCCAATCTGCCTCATTAACTACCCTTCCTACCCGCGTACTCTTCTTCCCATCTGACACTAACATGATGATTTTTCCCCTTTATCATAACAACCGCCCACTGCCTGGATATCCCAGAATGCACCGACCTCC
>NW_025209421.1:11378-14426 GCF_004010195.1 Chiloscyllium plagiosum
GAAGGAGGTCAGTGACCTTCTCCCCTCCACTAGGGTAAGTGCCACCATCTGCAATTCGTGACCTCACCCTCACTCTTTCTCTGTTACTGCACCCAACTCCCACCAGGACTCATGTTCTCCCACTCTCACTGAATGCAGCACCTTCTCTTGGTCTCTCTCTAACTTCTTCTCGGTCCCTCTCCCCAATTCTGCCTGGTATCTGAGCTGCCAACTCTCTCACTCAGGACACCTCACCACCTTTACCCCAGCTGTCCCAGCATTAACAGCTGCATAAACCACTTCCATCTCCCTCATACCTCTTGCTAATACCAAAACAATACAGCAGGCGGGTGATCCTGGTAACTCTAGCTGAGGGGAAACACTGGTGAGGGCAGGGTAATGCAAGGCATTAATTCTGTGAGCATTCAAGTCAGTTCAAAGTGAGTGTGTACAAACACGGAGTGAGCAGCCCAGAGGGACAGTCCATGAGCTGGGTGTGTGTCTCCCTGAGTACAGTGTCCTTGCAGCAGCATTGCAATGAGAGTTGTCAGTGCACCCTGAGCTGTCGCATTGAAGTACAGAAGCGTACTGTCAGTGGGTCGGAGATGTGCTGGGATGGCATGGTGAGGCTGGCATGTGTCAGATGTCAGCATTGGTGGGTGTGGAGTACATGCATCTTTTGCCTGTGCAGTGTCTACCGAGACGTTGGTGACCAATATAGAAGGCCGCAGGAGCGAGGGGTGAGATGGAGTCACCAGTTACCAGCTCGAACGTTCATGTCCAATTCTCCATATTGCGTTTTGCTACTGTGGGAGGGAAGGCATGAAGCCTCAATTTGTTGAGGCGAGATCCAGTCTTCATTCAGTCAGCATCTTGCCACTCCTGCACTCTAATCTTGTTTGAAAGAACAGTCCAGCATCCCAGCAAGCCCGCACTGACACATGATGCCGTTCTAAAGTTAACAAGAATATTTTTGCTCCAACACCCTCTATGTCATTCTGTTCCCTACTTACTCATATTTGTGCCAAGATCCCTCTTAAACCTTGCTATATTGGTTTCTTCTCCTCTATCAGTGCATTCCAAGCATTTGTACATTCTGTTTGGAAAAGCAAAACAAAACTTGCCGATCATATCTCCTAAATTTTCTCCCTTGTACCTCAAACCTACGGTCCTGAGTAATTGATATTTCTACTCTGTGAAAAAAGCCTCTAACTGTCCTTTTATCTCTGCCTCTGACAATTGTGTAAATATCTATCAGGTAGCCCCATAGGCAATGATGCCCAGGTGCAAACAAACCATGTTTGTTCCATTTCTCCTTCTGGCTAATAGGCTCCAAACCAGGCAATATGCTGGTAATACTTTACCATACCCTCTCCAACACTTCCACATCGTTCTGCAGGTGTGGCAACCAGTACTGTACACAATATTGTAAATGTGCCTGAACTAAGTTTCTCTACAGCTGCAATATGATCTGCTAATTTTCATACTGCATGCTCCGATGCATGTCTGCAAGGTTGCCATCAGTCATCTTGATCACCTTATCCACCCGTGTTACCACTTGCATGGAACTGTGGAGCTATACACCTAGGTCCCTTCGGATGTTGATGCGGCCAGTAGTTTTTCCATCCACTGTGTACTTCTCCCCATACTTTAGACCTTCTAAAACGCATCGCGTCACAGTTTTCAAGATAAAAGTATAACTGTGTTTTCTCTTAACTATATCCTGCTGTATTCTCTGACAATCATCCTCACAATCTGCAACTCCACCAATCTATTTACAGATCTCCAATCACAAAAACACTGTTCCACCACTACTCTGTCTTCTAAGATCAAGCAGTTCTCTATCCATCTTACTAACTGACTGCTGATCCCATTTAACTTCACGTTCTTATGAGCCTGCCATAAGGAACTATATCAAAGGCCTTGCTAAGGTCCAAACGGCCAACATCCAGCCCTACGCCCACATCAAACAATTTTGTCACTTCCTCAAAGTAATCAGTGAAGCTTGTGAGACATGATCTTCCCCACAAACCTGTGCTGCCTGTTGCTAGTAAGTCCATTCGAGAGTACTGTTGAAGCTGCACTCATTCAAACAAACGATTATTCCATCATATTCCCGACTTGAACCGAGGGGGTTATATTAGATTCCTTAGGGTGGAAACAGGCCCTTTGGCCGGACAAGTCTACACCAACTCTCCAAAGAGTTACTCACCCAAACACATTCCCCTGCCCTATATTTACCCTGACTAATGCACCTATGGGCAATTTAACATGGCCAATTAACCTGAACTGCACATCTTTGGACTGTGGGAGGAAACCCACGCAGGCACGGGGGGAATGTGCTAACTCCACACAGTGAGTCACCCAAGGCCGGAATCGAACCGAGGACTTTGGTGCTGTGAGTCAGCAGTGCTAAGCACTGAGCTCTTCATGGTTACTCTACAGTTGGAAGGATGTCGGGCCGTGATGGTTACTGTACAGTGGAGGTATGTTCGCCCGTGACGGTTACTGTACTGTGGGAGGTATGTCGGGCCGTGACGGTTACTGTACAGTGGGAGGCATGTCGGGCCATGATGGTTACTGTACAGTGGGAGGTATGTCTGGCCGTGATGGTTACAGGACAGTGGGAGGTAGGTTGGGCTGTGATGGTTGCTGTAAAATGGGAGATATGTCGGTGTGTGATGGTTACTGTACAGTGGGGGGTATGTCGGACCGTGATGGTTACTATATAGTGGGAGGTATGTCGGGTTGTGATGGTTACTGTACTGTGGGAGGTATGTTGGGCCGTGATGGTGACTGTACAGTGGGAGGTATGTCGGGCTGTGATGGTTACTGTGGAGTGGGAGGTATGTCGGGCCGTGATGGTTACGGTACAGTGGGAGGTATGTCGGGCCGTGATGGTTACTGTATAGTGGGAGGTATGTCGGGCTGTGATGGTTACTGAACAGTGGGAGGTATGTCGGGCAGTGATAGTTACTGTACAGTGGGTGGTATGTCGTGCCGTGATGGTGACTGTATAGTGGGAGGTATGTCTGGCCGTTATGGTTACTGTACAATGGGAGGTATGTC
>NW_025209421.1:15073-16596 GCF_004010195.1 Chiloscyllium plagiosum
TACAGTGGGAGGTTATGTCTGGCCGTGATGGTTACTGTACAGTGGGAGGTTATGTCTGGCCGTGATGGTTACTGTACAGTGGGAGGTTATGTCTGGCCGTGATGGTTACTATATAGTGTGTGGTATGTCGGGCCGTGATGGTTACTGTACAGTGGGAGGTATGTCTGGCCGTGATGGTTACTGTACAGTGGGAGGTATGTCTGGCCGTGATGGTTACTGTGCAGTGGGAGGTATGTCGGACCATGATGGTTACTGTGCAGTGGGAGGTATGTCGTGCCGTGATGGTTACTGTACATTGGGAGGTATGTCTGGCCATGATGGCTACTGTACAGTGGGAGGTATGTCTGGCAGTGATGGTTACTGTACAGTGGGAGATATGTCGGGCAGTGATGGTTACTGTACAGTCGGAGGTTATGTCTGGCCGTGATGGTTACTGTACAGTGGGAGATATGTCGGGGTGTGATGGTTCCTGTACAGTGGGAGGTATGTCGGGCCGTGACGGTTACTGTACAGTGGGAGGTATGTTGGGCTGTGATGGTTACTGTATAGTGGGAGATATGTCGGTGTGTGATGATTACTGTTCAGTGGGAGATATGTCGTGGTGTGATGGTTACTGTACAGTGGGAGATATGTCGGGTGTGAGGTTGCAGACTGAGCTGTACAGAGTATGATTCTGCGGCTGCAGATGGCCCATTACACCTCATAGATGCATCATCATTTGTTGCTCAATCTGATTAATGTCTGTCCCTGGAGAAACCCATATCATGGTGAGGTGGGCCTGCAAAATGTGATGGTAGTCCTTGCTCCCCATTGTGCGGTGACCATTCTTACCGATATTTGAAATGGCGAAGTTTACCTGCACCTGGCAGATCGGTGACGATGTGGTCAATGATACGTTTCCCTTTTATTGATTCCCTCATAATCTGCTACAGAGCAGTCGAGCAGCGACAGGATCCAGCATCAATGCCGAGCACTGTATTGACTATATACATGGAGCTGTCCCCCTCAGCCTGGCTTTACCCTGTCAGTGGGACAGAACCTACCAGAGAGGGTGGCGATGTTGCCAGGGACATAGTCCTGTTCCCAGAATCCTGCTTTACAGGCAATATCTGACTGTTTTTTTTATTAGTCCATGGGAAATATACAACAGGTCGCTTTTACATTTTGCATAATGAAGTGTTAATATCACTTTGTTTCTTACATATTTTAAAATAAATCAAACGTCAATATTTTTCAGTTGAAAACCATTGAAGTGAACAATAATTGAATTACCAGAGCGCACAGTAACTATTACACAATTCAGTGACTGTAGTAAACAGCCGGTTCAACTTGACAAAGCTATCCTCGAATAAAGTTTTATGGAATGTATGAGAGATTATTTCTGACAGCAGGATGTCATGGAACCAACCAGAGAATGGGCTAATTTAGATTTGATATTATGTAACAAGGAAGGATTGGTGAATGAGCTTTGCCTTTGAAGGAGTAACCATAACATGCTGGAGTTTCACATTCAGATTGAAGGA
>NW_025209422.1:0-3794 GCF_004010195.1 Chiloscyllium plagiosum
TCAGTGCTCTGTCCCAGAGACATGGAGAGGGACGACATCAACGTGAGGTGTCATTCCCGCGCTGACAGAAGCGAAACAACCAATCAAGTCCATGGCGACTCTCTGTCACTGGTATCTCTCTGAGGTTATTCATAATCGGTGATATTTGCCCTAATAATGGGGATCGGTGTCTGTGCCATAATGCTGTCTCCCACAGGCTGATCCATTTGTCATTCACAGCTTTTCAATTCACTGGGAAGACAGTGCTGTGTGAAACAACGTGGGGACTAACGGTAGGGCATCGTGCGCATGGTACACACCACAACTGATAACTCTCACCTGCAGCAGTGTATTCCCAGCTCAGGGAAATGATTTTGCGAAGCAGATCATAGCAGATCGACAGAGAACCGGAAAAGAGATTCCAAATCTTCAGAAGTGTGTTTCCTCACCTGTGTAAAATTGGTGGGTGTATCAATATGAGATATTCATTTCAGATACATTGAGTGACAGGAAGCGGAAGACGAATCAATATGCAATCTGTAGAATGGAGCTCTGTTATAGATGAACACTGACGGGGGTAGTATGCACATGCTGAATACTGGAACTCTTAACGAGCAAGGGATGTTTTCAATCCATGAATTTCTGGGTTATGGGCCAACCACGCTCGCCCTGGGCAGCTCTGTTAGCGCTGACCACAGCACGTTCCCGTAGTCTTCAGGTTTTCATCTGGCGTATGGCATGTACCTTAGAGGATGATGCTGAAAGATCTTCGGTGTCTGTGGTGCAGATGTGTCCTGTCTTTGTCAATATCGCGTCTATGTTACTTCCCACATTCTGTTGGTTTAACTGTGATTTCACTCAGAATCACAAAATGTTGTCACACTGCAGACCTTTAGGCCCCCTTCACTGCACTGGCTCCACACAGTGAGGAAATGATTGTGCCGTTCGATTGCTTGATTTTATACGATTGATTGATTGATTTTCATCTGTGCCGAAGTACAGTGAAAAAGCTTTGTTTGCGATTGGTAAAAGCAGGTCATAGTGATCAAGGACATGCCGATCACAACGTGAGTAAAACAAAATCTGGGCAGACTAAGGCATTCAGGTTACTCCGCATAGGATGTGCGCTCAGAAAGATCTCCATTAACAGGATCAGCATCATTTGAAGTTAGACAATTTATTTATCAGACTAGTAATGGCCTAGAAAAGAAAAGAGGGGGTTTAATGGGATGGTGGAGTCGATGAAGAATCGCACCGAATAAAAATAGGAAAGACTGAGTTGTGTCCTAATGGAGGGGTTCCAGCTGATGTGAGGTTGGTAAGAATAAATAGGAGGGGAAGTCCCTCCTTCAGGTGAGTGGACATGCAGAGTGAGAATTGTTTGCTTTAGCTCGGCATTAAATGGAAACCAGTTAGCTCAGTCCGCTGGCTAACTGGATTATGGTATAGAGTGAGACTAACAACATGGAATTAATTGTTGCACTGTCTCAAGTTGCCATTAGGATCATCATCTCTCCCGTCCACCTGATCTGTAATACTATGGCGACTCTAATGAGTAAGATTTGGTCAGTCGATGTAAAACATCATTATCATTGCCATCTGTTGCCTTTAACATTTGGTCACAATCCCAAGAAATGGGACTGAGTCCGTTTAATACTCACTGATCTCCGCCAGAAAAATCCAGCAACTAGACTCGTCCTTATTCCTATTTGAACGCTCTGTTCCGCACAGCAGCAATACTACTTATCATGCCTTTAGTAGATTTGCTGACATCATTCAAACTACCCAAATAGATAAATCTAGTTCTTTTCGATTGGTGTAATGGACTGTGCGAGTTTACAGCAAATTAAATAATATGAACCGAACGAAACAGTCTTGCCCAGAATGTAACCTAGTGCAAGGTCAGCGATATGAGAAGGGCCATCAGACTAAAACTTTCCTCCTGTTTCTCTATCCACAGATAGATATTCACCTGGGGAATATTTGCAGCTTTTTAGTTGATAATTGACACCTTTCCCAAAGACAGAACAATCATCCAAATCAGAAACTGGAGTTTTAGGACAAATTTTGATTTACTCAACATTGTTTTTCAATTGCGCTTCAGTCTTATGATCCAATAACCCTTGGTCATTGTCATTGAAAGCAGTTTAAAATCGTGACAGAAGTTATAAACTCGGCATTTTACGCACCTGTTAAGTGCCAGGCGCTGAGTAATTACGCCACAGGAGGCGCGGCAGCCAGCCTCTAACGCGTCATATTCATACATCTGGCACCTTCCACCCAACAGCTCGACTTTTGCTGTGGTTCTGAAATGAACACTAACGCAGAGGAAGTTATATGGACATGGACTTGTGATTATTGGAGCATTCGCTTCAGAAAATGACCTAAAAAATGTTGTGAACAACAGACTTCATTGAAAAGTAGGTTTCCATGGGTTTGTGCGTTGTTGACAGAAAATGTTATGTTGCCGCTGTCACAGGGCTTTTCATTCAATCGGCTTCAATTGGGCACAGAATTCGATTCAGTGAAACGTCACCAACTTCCTTCTGAAAGTTCATACAGACAACATGAAACATCCTGCACTGAAAACGGTTTCCATGAATACTGAAGATATAACATGGTTATACAAGATTTACTTGAATTTCAGATTAAATTGTAAAGTGGTGGGAATCCAGGGTGTCTCACAATGTCCGAAATTCGTGTTTACTTGTTGCAAGAATGCCAGCCCAGCAAAGGGGAAATCTGTTCCTGAATCCCAAAATCCAGATGGTCCCTTGCTCCATGTGCCCAGTTGGACCCCTGTGTGAAGGAGCACGCAGTCTGACAGAGGGTCTGTGAAAATGCTCCACGCTCTGATCTAACGCTGCAACAAGAGCCGTCTATTCCCGCTCTGAGAGCAGCTGGGTAAAGGAAAGGACCTTGATAGTCCATGCTTTAGATTCACATTGTCCTCATGGTGTTATTGTTTAAAACTCTTTACCAGTAACAGCACCGACAGAGGGCAACAAGAGGAGGATATTCAACCTCTCGGCCCTACCCCGCAATCTGATCTCATCATGGCTGATGTAACACTATAATGTCTTTTCCCAGACCATCTACCTATCGGCCCCGGGAAACAGATATCTAAGAAACCGAAAATGACTGTGAGTGTGTGTGTGTGTGTGTGTGTGTGTGTGTGTGTGTGTGTGTGTGTGTGTGTGTGTGTGTGTGTGTGTGTGTGTGTGTGTGTGTGGTGCTGGTGTGGGGGGATGGGGTAGACATGTTCAGAGGCAGTGGGTTTCTGCTCGAACTTTGTACGTTTTGTGACTTATCTGCCAATTCTGGTCCGAACATGTTTAAAAGATACGTTTCCCTCAAAACTCACCAATAAGGAGGTGAGGAATTTCCTCTGATCAGCTGTAGGAACGAGAATTCCAGACGACAGGAATTGACGATGAATCAGCAGAACCATCATTGATTATGAATAAACTCGGACTCAAACCCAACTAACTTTGAATAACAATGCTGTAGAAGTCGAATGCGCTTTTCATTGCGCCACAGAGCCACACTGGCCGCCATTTTACTGCACGCAAAGTTGCGGTATTTGGGTCTTTCATCAAGCAACTGTTTATCCTCGCCACACTTTCCAGTACCTGGTCTTTATCCGTGTGTGCCCCAGCTCCTCAAGTGTTCAGCTAAATAGTCCTGAAATATTCTTATCACTCTTACCTTTACCACAGGTTCAGACAGTGAATTCCAGATAAACAACACTGTCAGGGTGATTACATTCTTCCTAAATCTCCTCCAGAAGTCCACTCTCTTGTGTTTAATGTGGA
>NW_025209422.1:5425-16598 GCF_004010195.1 Chiloscyllium plagiosum
GCTGTGGAGGTTGCATCGAGTACTGCATGTTGAATACTGAGATTGATAGATATCTACAATACATTAAAGGCTCAGTAGATAGCGCAAGGTATTGTTGAAACGTATGCTTCAATAACAATGTAGTTGTTATTGTTGCTTCACATCTGTTGCTTCACCAACCTCCCCACACAAGACAGTACCCCGTTGCTGCAAAGGATCCAATAATCCCAGTTCCCAGACCCGGAATCAGAGAAACTGAGTGCCGCAGAAACATGTGTCCTTGCATATTGTTAAGGCAGGTAGAAAAAGCTCCTGCTCGGCAACGGGTTGAAATTTCTAGCACAGACGGGAATAGGGATTTGGAATCAGTTAGGAATTAGAATTGGATTGGTCCACATAAGCACCAAAAACATTAATGATACCTCTGACAAATGAGAATCTAATCATATCCCATTGAACCTCAATAGCATATTGTAACTGAATTCCCTCATATAATCGTCCAGTGAACAAGTATCTGTGAGAAACGGAACTTGACCAGCTATATAAATACTTTGGGTACAAAGGCAACTCCGTGGATAGGCATTTTTGTGGTTATTAACTCAGCTCTTGAATCCGTGAAGCCTGCATCGTTTGCAAGGCGCAAATCAGATATGTAACAGATCTCTCTCTCTCTATATCCATTTGCCTGGATGGGTGAAGCTTAAATAACATTTAAGGAACTGAGCACCCTTCAAGACAATGCAGTCACTTAACTGTACCCTAAACAGTACCTGCAATAATTACTCCCTTCACCGCTAAGGCACAATTGCAGCAGAGTGCACCACTTACACAACGCACTGGTGTCACTCATCCAGGCTTTGTTGACAGAACCTTCAAAGCTCAACAGCTGTACCGACGACAAAGACAAGGTGGGAAGGTGCATGGAAACCCCTTCAATTGCAAGTTACCCTCTAAGGGACATTCCACCATGACTTGGAGAGTGGTATCAGTGATAAACGCATTGATTTGTGAAGCGGACCTGATGGGAAAAGTGGCCTACTTCAGCCGTCCATCTTTTACATTACAATTTTTAAAAATGTTGATTATTGTAGTGACCAGGCTTGTGCTCAGCCCTTTAGATTTTCCCTCAACTGGCGATTGCTAAAGTTCTAGTATCATCCCCAGCCTATGGTCAGCAACAGAACATATCCAAAAGCCCTCTCGACCAACTGACCTTGCTGTCCAACGATCTTCAGTTATCTATGAATGTCCACTCCGACATCGCTTTGTGCTTCTAAACCACTCAGAATCCTCACTGTTATTGTTTCCTCTTCCCAAATTCATTACCACTCATTACTTTGCATTCAATCCCATTCATCACTTTTGCTTTCCACCTGTTTGATACATCTGTTCAGTCCCTGGCAATCTTCATCATATTCAACTACTCAACCAATTGTTGTATCGCATTGAAACTTCTAAATTATGACTTCAACAAATAAGTGTAAATTTTGATAAACATCAGAAAATGGTGGGAACTCGACTGGAAACTGACGTCCAAGCATGGTTCATTGCTGGTTGGGATTAACAGCTGCAATCACAGCAGCATCGAACCCCTGCTGTCATTTGTAAACATGCTGGTGACTCTGCAGTTTGGTTTCCTGAGTGATTACTTCTCGCATATGGGAGTGGTGGACGGCCTGTCCGTAGTGTGACTGAGCAAGTGAGTTTACATCTCAGCGGGTAATTGCATCCTTTCCTGCAGTCCCCCCATTGTCTTGACTGCCGGGCGGTGTAGGTATCTTTGTGGCTAAAGGTTTAGGCTGCTCATTTGAGTCAGTGGAGCATGTGCAGAGGCTGGCTGTTTAAAGGAACTCTGTCCCTCTCTGCTGTTGTCGTTTAAAGGGATGGAGACATTGTGTGCGAGAGAGAGACTGATGTTAACCTGTAGAGCAGGGAAATCAGATCCTGAGCAGAAACTAATCATATAGTTAGTTAGTAACTGTTCTCAATTCATCCTGCAATTTTACTGCAATAATGACAGAGAGAAACTTGTTTTACAGCGAGAGGGTTCACAGATGGGAAATTCAGACTTTAAATCGATCTGAGAGTCACCCAATTCCGCAGATCCTGATTATTACGGGTAATATGGAAGGGAAAAACAGCAATCCCAGCCCAGAAAAACCATTCCCATGTTGTGCCTGTGGTCGAGGATTTAACTGGTCATGTGATCTAGGAAGACACCAATATGACGGGACCAGTTTGAGGCTGTGTAAATGTGGGAATTGTGGAAAGAATCAGTTACCCTGCCCAGCTGGACACACAGAGACACTGTCACACGGGGAGAGGCCGTTCACCTGCCCCATGTGTGGGAAGGGATTTATTCGATCTTACAATCTGCTGAGGCGCCAGTGAGCGCACAGAAGATTGAGACCATTCACCTCCTCAGTGTGTGGGAATGGATTCATTCAAATCTCTCACCTGCGGAGACAACAGTGCATTCCCACCGGGGAGAGACTATTCAGATGCTCAGAGTGTGGGAAAGGATTCACGCAATCCTCTGATCTGCTGAAACACCAACGAGCCCACACAGGGGAGAGGCCATTCAGATGCTCAGTTTGTGAGAAGGGTTTCAGTGATTCATCCCTCCTGTCGATACACCAGAGGATTCACACTGGGTAGGAGCTGTTTCCCTCTCTGTTAGACAAGGGATTTGCTGAGTCTTCAACACGACTGAGAGACGAGTGAGTGGACACAGGGAAGTGGTCATCCACCTCCTCCGTGTGGGATAGAGTTGACTCATCACTGCAGGATTCTGATTCTGATGTTACTGTTCATCAGAGTCAGGACAGGACCTTGTACACGATGACACTGTTGGAGCATTGATGTTGTGGTTGTTAATCAGATTAACTGGGCTGGAGTTGACAGAATTTATATTGCCACTTTCTGGACCTCAGGGTGTCTCTCTGGGAAGTAAGTCTTCACAAACAGCAATGTGACAATAAGCAATGATCATCTGTTTTGATTTAAATTATGATTGTAACACTGCTGCTTCACAGCACCACATACAATGTTGTAGTTCAGTCTTGGTCAATGTGGAGTTCCCACATTCTCCCCATGATAGTGTGGGTCCCCTCCGGGTGCTCTGGTTTCCTCCCACAGTCCAAAGATGTGCAGGCTAGGTGGATCAGTCGTGCTAAATTGTCCACACTATCCAGGAATGTGCATACTAGGTGGATCAGCCATGGGAAATGCAGTGTTACAGGGATGGAGTGCTCTGGGCGTGATGTTCTTCAGATGGTTGGTGGGATTTGATGGGCCAATGCTCTCCTTCCACACTGTGGGAATTCTACTGTATGATTGAGGATAAAGGCTGTACAGCAGGGTGTCCTTGGAGAAGGAGCATGTGGTGTGTATCAATGCTCTCGATGCCTTTATGTAGAGGTGGGCACCGCAGGGGATACAGTGTTTTACCTCCACCGCTGCGCGCTCACCCCTAACTCTACTTTGATTTAGTCCCTTCTCACTCTGTCACTTGTAATGGTTTGCTTGGCCCATAATGGTCTTTGTTTATAAATTTTCAATTGGTTACACGGGGGTGTTCCTGCTGGTGATGACACATTAACAAAAAGCAAAATAAAGGAATAATCCATTCTGATGGTGGGAAGGTTGCTCAGCTGTGTGAGATAACACTTCTGGGTAAGAGAAACAGGGAAAAAAAGAACACTTCACACCTCACAGAATGAGAACTGAAAAGAAGTTAAATCAAACCAATGGTTCAGACAGGGAGGGAATATTTCCCTGGAGTTTGAGTAACTGGAAAGTGATGGTGTCCGGGAATCGACAGGATTTTGTTCTAAAGGACATTTGAAATTCTAAAAACTGTTATATTCAGATAGTTTCATTTCTTTTAGTTTTATTTATTGTGGAATAAACATTTACATTTTAAGAAAAATGCAAATTTACAAACTATGTGTCAAAGACACCTGTTAAATAAAATCCATCAAACCATCGCTCATTGAAGCCTGATGTGGAAGTGCAATCTCATGGGGAATTCCTGCCATGCTTACTTTTTCCGACCCGGGCTCCATGGCGAGATATACATAGCAGCAGTAGGAGGCCATTCGGGCTTTCAATCCTGCTCCACCATTCAATGTGAAACAGCTGAGCATCCAGCCCAGTCTCATGTTCCTGCTAGGCTCCAATCCCCTTTGATGACTTCTCCTCGAATAACTATATCCTTCTTTGGTTTAACTGCCTTTTGTTCCAGTGATGTTGCTGCGTTACTGTGTGGGTGGAGGCAGGGGTAAAGTGATGTTCTGCCTCCTGGAGGATGCACTCAGCGTTCCTCAGTAACATTAACTGGGTTTCAGCAACTAGAAATATAATCCATTTCCAGAATATGGGCATCACTGGCTCAGCCAGCATTTATTCCCCATCTCCAGTTACCCTTGAGAAGATAGTAGTGAGCTGCCGTCTTGAACCATTCACAGTCCATTTGGCGCAGATAGACCGGCAATGCCGTGAGGAGAGTGTTGCCGGATTTTTGCCGAGTGATTCTCTATCTTTGGTTCTTCAAATGCTGGTTAACCTAATCACGATCTGCGCATTATTCTGAGATTTCAGTCTGCAAATCTTCACCATCTAGCACCCTGTATAAAGGAATATGTACAGGATTAGAAATTCAGAACAGACAATTCTCGTTTTGCTGAAATATCTTTTCCCCCCTTTCTTCCCCCAAAGCTGGAACCCTCCAGCCCACTTACTCTGTCCCACCATTCTGTCTCTGCTACCCCCTTTTGTATACCCTCCTCATTCTCATGGAGTTACTGATAAGCAGATCCATGCCACCACTTGCCGTCCCTGGTTAGACTCTGCACCCTTTCTGGGTTCACTTCCTTTCCCTTCAGTTGCTGCAAATCAAAGATTTAACAGCAGAATGAAACAAAAGGAAACAGAAAGGGAGGTCGAGAATCCTGGACAGAGGAGGAACCTTCAGGCTGGGAGAATGGGTCAGATCCTTCTTTGTTTCTCATTGGTCGATTCCAGTGCTATGACGAGTTGGGGATCGAACTTGGTCCCATGTGGGTGTGGTAACACTTTGACCCTCCAACAGATCAATACTACAAGCAAATACGTTCCTCCTCCAGACAATCGCAGTGTGAAATACTTTCCACTAGTTACCCCAAAGCACATACTCCAAAACACACCCATATCTGAACGTGTGCAGTGCAGGTTTCCCCACAGACGTGCGGTCCCTGCCTTGGAATTTGGAAGTTGTAGTCCCCATGCAGCCACTGGATCCCGGTCTCTGGAACGTGAATGAAAAGTGTGTGGTGGAAGATGTTGTGTATTGGATCCCCATTCAGACATACGGGGCATGTAGGCTGTCACTGGGATTTACTGAGACGTCCGCTTAGACAATCTGATTTCTGATGTAAGGAACATAGATTCAGCCAATTGGGGGTTAGGAAGTTTAATAAGAGGCAGCAGGTTTTAAGTAGAGGTGGGTCAGTGGCTAGCACTGCTGCCTCACAGCATCAGAGACCTTAAGCGACTGTGGGGAGCTTATACATTCTCCCCATGTTTGCATGGTCTCGTGCAGTTCTCCAGTTTCCTCACACAGTCCAAAGATGTGCAAGTTAGATGGATTGCCCATGCTAAATGGAGGAGAAAGTGAGGTCTGCAGATGCTGGAGATCAGAGCTGGAAATGTGTTGCTGGAAAAGCGCAGCAGGTCAGGCAGCATCCAGAGAACAGGAGAATCGACGTTTCGGGCATAAGGGCTTATGCCCGAAACGTCGATTCTCCTGTTCCCTGGATGCTGCCTGACTTGCTGCGCTTTTCCAGCAACACATGCCCATGCTAAATTGCTGACAGTGTCCATGCACGTGCCGGTTAGACAATTAGCCATGGGAAATGCAATGATACAGGGAATAAGTGGGTCTGGATGGGATGCTCATTAGAGGGTTGGTCTGGATTCGATGGATGAATACCCTGTTTCTGCACTATAGGGATTCTATTCTTTTTTCATGAAGAATAATGTACTTGTCTCGATGGGTTGTGAATCTGTGAAATTCCCTATTCAAAATGCAGTGGATGCCAGGACAATTAGCCAATTTAATGAAGAGATACAGATGTTGAATTTGCAATGAGTTGAAGGGTGAGAGAGAGCAGGCGGGAAAATCCAGCTGAGACCGAGGTGAGCTCAATCATCACCGGATTAAATGGTGGGACTGGTTCCCCTGTGCCTAGTGCTTATCTTTTTACGGTAATAACTGGAAAGCTGAATCCAAAATTCATACTTTCACCAAAGGAGATTTTTGGAAAATGCAGGATAGTCAGGTGGATTAGTGTTCCAAACATAGATAGTGAGGAAGCATGTGGGAGATAATGAGTTTGCAATTTTAAACTGAAGGGAGACAGTGATTTATGGTTTTAGATTGTGTCGTACATTCACAACGTCCAGAATACGCTGTTGTGAATGTCTATCCTGTACTTTATTACAAAGCCAAGGTCACTGACAATGAAAACCAAAACAACAAGGAAACATCGCCTCACCTCGTAATCTGATAAAAGACTTCTGATAAATCTGGTTGAACTTAGAACACAGCTGGAAAGGTGGAAGATTAGATCCAATCCCAAGATCAAGTGCATAAACAAAGGAGATTACAAAGGAGGCAGGAGTTGGCTAATGTAGACTGGAAACAAAGACTTTACGGTGGGAAAGTTGACGGACAGTGCTGGAATATCAAAACATTTTTTCGAAGTGCTCAGCAAAACTATATATCAGGGAAGACGAAGGACTGTAGGAAAAGGCATAATCTGCCTTGGGTGGCTCAGGAAATAAGGGAGTCTATCAAACTGAAATAGAAAGCATACAAATTGGCAAAGACCAAGGAGAAACTAGGAGAGGAGAAAAACTTTAAAGATCAACAGAAAGCGAGATGGGATTTGGGGAGAAAAGTGATGAGGAGCTATCCCCAGGGCCAGAATAGCAGTTTACACTGCTCGAGGGAAACTTAATGTGTGGGGGACATAGGGCCTCTGTAATTGTTGAAGCATTTAACTGTTACCATAGAGATAATCCTGATCAAGTTAAAAATCACAGCACACTCCAAAAGCTTGTACTGCCAAATAAACCTGTTGGACTATAACCTGGTGTTTTGTGATTTATAACTTTGTCCACCCCACCCCAACACTGGCTCCTCCAAATCAGAATCCTGATAGACAGCCCCACTGAAACTTAAGCGTCTGTCAGATACTTGAGGGAGCCACGGGGGCGTGGGGGAAGGGTGTGTGGTTTAACCACAAAGTGCTGAACTGAACTAGACTTTCTAATTGCCTTTGCCATGGAGATAATACTGAGAGACAGTCTCTATTCAAAGTCTCAACCCACAAAGATATAAGAATGGGAGCTGTACATCGGACAGGCAGGGAGTTCCCTGATGCTGCCTGAAGGCGTTTTGCATGTTCACTGTCCATGTTACTGCCATGTTTCATCAATAAAGATTCAAAGAACACCTCTCAGAGTTGTGTGCCTAGTTATTCCTATCCAGCAGGGTTCAGAAATATCAGTACACAGCAGTCAGTCTTCACAGTGGAGAACACGAAGAACATGCCAGTAATTGATAAGGAGATTGAGAAAGGTGAGGACCGAGAAATAACCATTATCACGAAAGAATTAGAGCTGGGCAAGCTAACGGAGGTAAAGGTATACAAGTCTCAGTGCCCTGATGGAATACATCCCAGGATACCAAAAGAGTTAGTGGGAGAAATAGCAAATGCACTTAGAGTCATAGAATCCTGCAGCAGGAACAGGCCCTTTGGCCCAAACTGGCCCATGCCGACCAGAATGTCCATCCACTCTAACCCAATTTCCCTGCACTTGACCCGTCTGCTTCTGACCCTTTCCTATGGATGTATTTGTCCAAATGCCTTGTACCTGATGTGAGTGTACCCACTTCAACACTTCCACTGGCAGCTCATTCCATATACATACCACCCTCTGTGTAAAACAGTTGCCCATCAGCTTCCCTTTCATTCTTTCTCCTTTAACCTTAAACTGATGCCCTACAATCCTTGAGTCTCTGGGAAAAAGACTGACTGCATTTTCCATGCCTCTCATGGTCTTATACACATCTAGAAAAGAACCCCCTCAGTTTCCTCTGCTCTAAACATAAAACACTCGCTTGTCCAACCACTCCCCATAACTCAAAAACTTGAGCCCTGACAACATCGTTGTAATTTTTTCTGTACGTTTTACAGTTTAATAACTGAAAATGACACTGCATTCATCACATTTCCAGTGTTTCCCCACGGCGCTGGAACCGACGTGACAATGCCCATGGATTACAGTGCATGATCGAGAATTAACTCCTTTACAACAATCCCGTTTTCATAGTGTTTCCCAAGGTGCAGGTATCCTTGTGTCTCTCTGGTTGCATGGTTAATTAAAGGTTTGTCCTTCTACAAAGCAAAGCTGTGGCTTAATTGTTCCTGGGAAATGTGCCATGATTTTACAGAATTTCTAAAAAAAATGAAATCTCTCTCCCCAGTCACCACGCTGACAAGGACTTGGCTGTGTCTCAGTACTTTTGCAGTCACACTGAGATTTGGAATATTCGCCCACAGACAGAATACTCCCCTTTCCTTCCAGATGAAAAGGCCAATGATATTCAGATCGGCACGGATCAAGTAACTATCAGATCTGAACATAAAGTTCAATTTGAATTTCTCAACCACAAATCCAACCTTTCAGTACCCTACAACAGAGAAAACAAGGTACCACTGTTAATACAGGATAGAAATTCATAAGACAATTATAGTGTTAAATTGTATTTTCCTTGATCCCCCAAAGCTTTAAATCTCAGTTTCACAATTTCTCTCTTCTGTGACTGAAATCCAAACCAATCTCCTCACTCCTTTCCTCCACACCCAGTTCTCACACTCTTTCTCCTGTCTTTGAATTCAGTTTCCTAGCTCCTGTCTTCAGACTAAGAACCAAACCAATGAATCTGACTCTACGTCCGCTGGTGGTCGGGGGGGGGGGGGGGGGGTGGGTGAGGAAGGACAGACTGCACACACTGCTTCCTGCACACTCTGGCCAAAACCCATCTTACTAGGATGAGCCAAATTAGAATTATAATTGCAGGCCCATCCTTGTCCCTTTCCATAATAACCCTGAATCTTCACAAAAGAGTTCTGATAACTTCCTGCAAAACGCTGCACCGCTGATAGTCTGATCACATGTCAGGTTGCCAGGAAACGGGCCATTCCCCTGGGTCCTGCTCCCAGAGCGAGAAAGGTACCAATGACAGATTAATCTCTCACACCCACAGCCTCCTTCCCAGGCACTGACCTATACCAATCCCACAATTGGCCAGCACTGTGCCCGTGCACTTGTCTCCCGTCCTACAGCACGTACTCCCGATCATACAGGAGTCCGGGTGATTGACAGCAGCTGCTGCCCAATATATCAGAATCCCTACAGTATGGAAACTGGCCCCTTGGCTAAACAAGTCCATACCGACCCTCCAAACAATAGCTTGCACAGACCCATTCCCCGACACTATATTTATCCCTAACTAATGTAACTAATACGATGGGCAAATTAGAATGGCCAATTCATCCGTCCTGCACATCTTCGGACTGTGGGAAGAAACCGGAGCACATGGAGGAAACTCGCTCAGACACGGGGAGAATGCGCAAACTCCACACAGACAGTCGGCCGTGGCCGGAAACGAACCCGGGTACCTGGTGCTGTGAGGCAGCAGTGCTAACCTCTGAGCCGTCTGTATAGACGGGACGGGCCAGGGCTGGAGGACTGGGACAATGGGATTGTAAACAATGAATGAATGTGGAGACCACTGGGGGATGGACAGGTCAGTGAGGGACAGGAGCAGTCCAGCAGCAGGAGGGGATCCTGGACAAACTGAGCAATGGGAGAGTCTGACAGGAGAGAAACTACAGGATAGGTTCTGTTTGGACGCTCAGGCAGGCACAGCTGGGAGACAGCATGGCCTGGTGGCTTGGGCATGTTTTCTAATCATCCTCTTCAAAGATGTTGTTTCTCAACTCTGAACCCGATCCTCCTGATCCAGAGGTAAGGACACTGCCACCATTTCCTGGTGGGCAAGGGATACAGGGACTGCCTTTCAAAAGGAACTCAACTGTGTTGGTGACATTAACAGGACTCAATACAGAGTCACTGACAAAATGCTGGTGTACTTGAACTTCAGAATATTAACACCTATAACTGGGCAACGCAGACCCAATGTACAGAGTTAAATCCTGGATACTAATATCAGCTTTGTGCATGGGAAATCATATCTCATGAATTTGACTCATGAATTTGAAGAAGTAACAAACAGGATTGCTGAGGTCAGAGCATCGTCATGATCTACATGGACTTCAGTAATGTGTTCGACAAGGTTCCTCATGGGAGACTGGTCCGAAAAGTGAGATTGCATGGAGTACAGAACTGGCCCGAAAGTAAAAGGGAGAGGGTACTTTTCAGGATGGAGGCCTGTTACCAGTGGTGTGTCACAAGGATCAGTGCTGGATCGACTACTTTTCGTCATTTATATCCATGATTTGGATGTGAACAGAAGTATTGGAAGTAAGTTTGCAGATGACACCAAAATTGGAGATGTAGTAGACAGTGAAAAAGATTACCTCAGAGTACAAGGGGATCTGGATCAGATGAGTGAATGGGCTAAGGAGTTCAGTTTCGAAAATGTGATGTGCTGCATTTTGGAAAAGCAAACTTTACCAGGACTTATACAGTTAATAGTAAGTTCCTGGGGAGTGCTGCTGAACAAAGAGTCCATGGGAGTGCAGGTTCATAGTTCCTTGAAAGTAGAGTAGCAAGTAAATCGGATAGTAATGAAGGCAGTTGGTCGGCTTGTCTTTATTGGTCAGAGCATTGAGTATAGGGATTGGGTGGTCATATTGCGGCTGTACTGGACATTGATTCGGCAATTTTTGCAATATTCCATAGAATTCTGTTCTCCTTCCTATCGGATGGATGTTCTTAAACATGAAAGATGTCAGAAAAGAAGTATAGGATGTTGCCAGTGTTGGATAGGCTGTTTTCCCTGGAGCTTCTGAAGCTGAACGGTGACCTGAAGGAGATTTTTTAAATCAGGCCGGACATGCATAGGGTAAATAGACAAGATATGTTTCCTCTAGTGGGGGAGTACAGAACTAGGGGTTTG
>NW_025209423.1:0-10687 GCF_004010195.1 Chiloscyllium plagiosum
TTTTGGAACCCTTGAGTCTGGCAATAGGGAACATTGTCTATTTCCTGGCAGTTACCATCCCCGATTATACCGACATTTGTTTATTCTCCCACCTCTTGAATGGCCACTTCGACCACATTTCTATCCTCTGTTCGCTCATCCTCCACACAGCCAGCATTCTCATCCACACAGGGATCAATTATCTGAAAACCGTTGTAGTGGCTGAATGGCTGAGACACCTTCATTACTTCCCTGTGGTTTCCTCTACCTGCCTCATTCATAATCACAACCTTCTGTCACTGACCACTGACCGATTGGATGTGTTAGTCGAAGGTGTTAGACTGTCTCCGCTGCAATAACAAAATGTCTGTCTCAGATTTAAAGTTAACAAATCATCACCTATCCGCTGCTGCTTGTACAAGTGAGTTCCCAGACATCGAAGAAACGCAGCGTGTAGACGTGCTTCGGAAGATGCACCTTGAATGCTTACTTGAAGTGCCATAGTAACTCAATAATATTTTGGTGACCAGCCAAGCATGCTGACTAAATGCACCAGCGAGTCTAAGGTGTAAAAAAGCATGTAATATTCTAAAACCTGTGTGTTAGCAAGTTCAATCTTCAGAATTCAGTTCTTGAAACATCAATTGTCCTCTATCAGTATTACTTTACCGAAATACCAGCTGAGACGTGTATTGTGCAGATATGAGGACAGCCTGATTCCAACCAATGCCAACTCATCCATGTCACCAGGATACGACTTTATGTGTGGATACATACAACGTAATTCTGCGCCAGGAAAATAAAAGGAAAATGGGAATGGAACACCGTCAGCTTTTTTTTTTAATTCCACGCAGATTCTTTTTTCTCTCGTTGTCACTGTCTTGAATCCACTCTGTGACGAATCCGTCTCCCCAGAGACAGGTTTAGAGTTGAATCCAAGAAGCAGAAGGTCAAAGGCCTACTTGAACGGAGTTGTTGCAATGCATTGAAGAATTGACGAATGACAGAGTCAGAGAGAAATACAACAGACAGACTGAAGAGGACGAGAGATAGAGTAACAGCGAACGAGACAGAATAGATATTAATATTTGACCTCTGTTGCTGAACATAAAGTAAAATTATCGCAGAACGATAACTTCCCTGAATCGAGTACAACAGCAAGAGTGTGGCTGTTGGCTTTTTACGCGTCTGACTCCAGATCAAAACGTTTCCTGTTCAAATGACGTCAAGCTCGCGGTGGGTTGAGAAGGTTTACCTCGCTGAATTTCACATGGCAACAGAGTTTGCGGTCTACGATGTTCACTGGACAGAGTGTTCTTTCTAGCCCTCTTCGATCACACGAGATATTTTGCTGTCAGTTTTACGTTTCAAGAACATTTCAGGGATGTAGAGTGTCCAGTGTTTGTGTAAATGCTCAGTTCGTGCAGTGTAATAAGTAAAATACAAATTGTTCATCATGTGCTGTTAAAACACAGCCACATCCTTCTGAGCAGGTCTTCGTTCAGTTGGTGACAGCGTGGTGGTAATATTATATACTGCTGTTTTATAACTTCATATGTCAATTTTATGCTTCAATCTATCGGGGGATTGAAACTCCTCCAGTTACAGCAGAGTAAAAGGAGTTTCAGAAAGAAATGATTCCCAGTAACAGCAATTCTTTCCTGTCATAGGGCACTATTAAAGTGATCTTTATCTCAAACACAGGAGCGAAAACTGTACTCTTATGGCCCCTCTCCACATTAACGCTGAGCCTCAATTTCACACTGTGTCGGTACAATCCAGTTATGGACATTTATGTGATTCAGTCTGCTATTTGGTAAATTTAATTGGACGGAGAACGCGACTGTGTGAAAGTGCGTGGGGAATTACTGCCAGGTGATCTGTTCATGAAACACATCAGAACTGGTTTTTGAAAACAAATTTACGAGCTTATTCCCATCTCACAGAAGAGTGGCTGTATGATACAGATCGTATCACACCGACTGAGAACAGCATAAGTGCATTCAGACCTTCACAGGTATAACACAACCTCTGTGTGAACTTCACCAATGTTATACATAATATATTTTTGGAAGCACAGCACATTGCAGTGCTTGTGGAACTTCCAGGCAGGAGGAGAAGGCTCTGATTCATTGATCAAGGGGATGCACACTTTTTGTTCTGAATGTTCTGCTCAACTCTATTGCAACACCGACTCACGCTTCTTTCCTGGGACCGGGAAGTACTTAACATCTGAGCCCCAAATATTCCAGATGAACAGAATCGATGAGAAACGCTCGCTTACTGACAATTGGAACCACGGTCTTGAGCTGCGCTGCTGCACAAAGTCCAACATGGACATGAGTGTTAAAAGTGTGCCACTGTTTCTCCCTCTGTCCTAGAGACAGTCAGACGGATGGCATGCGTCAATCCCGCGTAAGGAGAAGTCAGACAGCCCATCCAGTCCACGACGACTCTCTGTCTGTGTATCTCTCTGAGGTTTTTCACAATCGGTGATACATGTCCAAATATTGAGGAGATGTGTCTGTGTGGTGATGCTGTCTCCCATCTGCTGTTCCTCTTGTCATTCATGTCTGAAACATTAAAGAATTACGCACCTGATTATGCGTAAGGATAATGTAGGTTCGACTCCTACCTGGCTCGAGAGCAACGCAGGTGTTTGTTGCCACTTACAAACCAATCGTCCTCTTTGGTCTGAAGCTGAATTGTCTTTGACTTCCTGATCTGCAGGAAACTTCAGTCAATATCCACAGGAACATCAGAGACAACGCCCCTCCTTCGTCTCAGGATGAGAACTGAATTTGTCCCTCATGCTCCTCATGGGCCCTTTCCATTTCAATAACTCACACACCCAATCATTGCGATTCCTGGGAATAGCAAGGAAACTATGTACACAGTCAAGTCGCAGCTTTGAGAATCTTTAGAAACACTTTGGAAAGCAGTTTCCAAGGAGAGCGAAGGGTGACGATGAATTATCGCGACCTCTTCCGCTTCTTTAACAGGATGCAATATTGTCTCTGGTTCCCTCGAGTGCATATATTGATCAAATGCATTGAAATTATTCCCGTCATCGATACTCTCCTTTTGTTGGAACCACTGTTATGCAAAAGCGCATTTCCTATTAACTAGCTGGGAATCGAACACGGGCCACAGCGGGGTAAGTGCTGAATCCTAATCACTGGACCAGCATGGACGACTGTGGACATTGCGCGCACAGGAGGCGTGATCGCTCTTAAACTCCTTGTAAGTGTTCTTTTCAGAACCAACCGCTTGATTGTCCTCATCCCATATTCTAACACTTGGCCTTGTGTGGCTTAGAATCACAACATTACACCTGAATGCCTCTGAAAGTGATGTGGGCTTCTGCTTCTCCGACTCTGAAGAAAGTGGCTCCAGATTCAAACGACTGCTGGTTGATTTAGTTTTACTGCACATCTCCTAACCTGTTTCTATTCTTAAGTCTACGCCCGCAATAATCTATCAAGTGGAAACATTTATTTTAGTCTCCTCAATCCAAATCCCTCATTATTTTGTCAAGAAATCATACCTGTGGCAATTTGATGTTTTCAGCAAACATACTGCAGGAATATAAAGAACACGGTGATGCTAACAGGGGCTCATTTTGCGTTGCTCTAACGGCGGAGAAGGGGCTATCCATAAAGGTTCAACTCAACCTATTTTTGATTCGGGGCGAGGAATTGCCCGAGGTGTCTCGTTGACTCCAAGAATTCATTACTCAAAGTCTTGAAATAGGGCCGTGACGGTGGATAAAACAGTGGAAACTTCCTACCGACAAGAAGGTGAAACAGAAGCCGGCACCTGAGGCCAAATAACTTTCCTTTGCAACAGAAAGATACTGCTTCACAATCTGGAGACTTTCGATGTGAAGCAGTGAGTCTGGTTGCTTTTCCTGGTTTTTCACTTTGTGAGTATTTACATTGCTGCTCATGTCCCTGTGACATCAAACCACTGTAGCATGGGAGCTTTTGGCATGCCCAGGACCAGGGGAGGAACAGGTTTTGCTCTTCCTTGGTTTGAGTACAGTTCCCAGCTTCGTTATACGTCTAAACCCGTTTTCCACATTGTACTGAATCTGAGATGAGGTTGGGATTGCTGACATTCAGGAAGAGGATTCCTTTCACTGCCTCACACCATCGAATGTCCCCGAGAACACCGGAAGCGATATCACAGCGCTGTCAGTGGAAAGGAAGCTGCAATAGCCCCACACTTCATTTCCTTTCGTTTCCCAAACACACCGGCCCAATCATTGAGGGTCCTTGGAACAGAAAGGAAGCAAATATCAAAACGTAAGCTTAGCTTTGTGAACCTTGCAGAACTCTTTACGAAGTGGAATCAGGAGAATGAAGAGAGAACTCTCCCACTGGAAAGAGACAGTCTGGAATCTTCCCCTTCTTTCAGGTAGAGCTCTGATATTCTGGACGGCATTAATCAGAGATACAGATTCCCGTCAGATCTGCTCTGATTTAGCAATAATGAATTCGAATTTTCGGACCAGGAATCAGAACCCGGGCAACGGTTTTAGAAGCGCCGAAACCGACACACACTACCACAATTTCTGGGGGCAAGATATTTGAGAATGCAGTAGGTAAATGAATGTGCGGGACAAGGTGATTGGTGGAGAGGAGGGTGGAGCGGATAAGTGGGAAAGATGATGGGCACTTGAAGACGGCAGTGTCGATTTGGAGGCTCTGGATAAGTTGCAGGGAGTGGAATCGATGAAACTGGTGAAATCCACGTTGATCTCATGGGGTTGCATGGTGCCATGGCAGACGATGAGTCTTCCCTCATCAAATTGTCAGGTAGTCAGTGTTTGGTGATGGAGAAGGCCCAGAACCTACATTTCCTTGGTGGAGTGGGAGGGGGAGTTGAAGTGTCCAGTTCCAGGGGAGTGGGGTTGGTGCAGGCGTCCCCGAGGTTTTCCCTGAAATGAAGTGCAAGTGGGTGTTCTGTCTGCCGATGAAGAGGAGACCATATCGTGAGCAACAAATGATATCTACTCTATCCGTTGCACTCATTGCGGTCTCCAAGCCCTAATCCCCTTACAAAAATAACATGCCTGCCATTTCAAGCTGTGCTTCAAACTCGTTTATCTTGTTTCGTACACTGTGTCTATTTAGGTACAACATTCTCACACATGCCGTGACTGCTCGTCTTCTCAGAGCTTTCCCCTGATCTGCTGTGCCGGAAACATATTCATTCCCCTTTACATGCTTTCTGTCCAATTACTTGTTGTGGAAACATTTTCTCGTGCAGAGCCCTCCATTTCTTGAACTTATTTCCAGAATTTTCCTTGCAGTTGAAACCAACCCCCATGATTTCGTTTGTAGTCCTATCGACAGACCCCACTTATCGGTTTCTCAATGTCTCTGGTCGCAACATCACTCAGGTGGAAAATGTCCCATCGGAACAGTTCCATCCGTCGTCACTTCTGAACCTAATATCCGAAGAAATAGCATTTATTACTCTCACACGCAAGTTTCAATCACAGATTTACATCGTTAATATTGCTGACCTCGTGTCAATTTATTTATGGATTCAGATTTGATACCTGTTTGTATCTGTTTCCTAATTTAGCACCAAGCTAAGTTCTATCAGCAAAAGCTTTTTCTGCTTTCTACATATATCAACAACAGGATCGCTTCTCTCCCAAACCAAGTTCCTCCGAAGCTCAGATGAATATCCTGAAACCGGGCAGCAGGCAGTCATCACAGTCATTGGGACACTCGATTTGGGCAATAGGGAAGAGGCTCTGTTTCCTGGCGTTTACTATCCCCGATTACACCGACATTTCTTTTCATTCCCCCTCTTCAAAGGCCTACTCCTCCACATTTATGTCCTCAGGTTGCTCATTCTCCCCACAACCATCGTTCTCATAAGCACTTGAGAAAGCTGGGTAACTGTTCAAATGGCGGGAAAGAGTAAGTGCAGGATTCTCCTGTGGGCGTTCCGCTGGGAAAATAAAATAATACCATTTGGTTATTGTTGAGGCGATGACTTATCAGGTGCATGCAGTGAGGTGCCGGGCTCTGGCACAGAGTCTGCTTCTGTTGCAAAGAAAGGAAGGTGGGAAAGGAGGCGAGGTTTAGTCATTGGGGACATAATAGTGAGACGGTCAGGTAGAATGAACGAGACATACAGTTGGGGTGATGCGTCTCAGGTGCCACGGTCTCTCATGTGCCAGATCATGTCTTTGCGGTCCATAAAGTTGAGGTTCCAAACCGTGGTCCATGTAATTACCAACGGCTTAGGTAGAAAGAGAGATAGGAATGTCAGGCAGAATTTCAGGCAATTCTGGTGGAAGCTAAGAAATAGAACAAACAGCGTTGTCATCTTTGGTTTCTCTTCTATGCCACGTGATAGCGACGCAATGAATAGGGGGAGAAATGTCAACTGAAAACGAAGCTGAGAGGATGTTGCAGGAGGGAGTGTTTCAGGAAAATGTATAATTTTGGCTCATTCTGTGGAAGTTCAGACCTCCACATACAGGACGGACATCACTTCAACCCAGAAGAGTATGAAAGTCCTGGGTGGGAAACATTTCAGTGGCATTTGGGTGGGTTGAAACTATCTCAGCAGGGGAATGGAATCCTAAGGTGTCGTTCGATTGCAAAGGAGTATGAGAGTAGGGAGGGCTTGGAGAGGACTTCACGGTCACAGTAATGTGCTGTCCGGCAGCAAATTTCTTTAATGTGTGTCGACTTCAACTCCAGAAAAATCCGAATTAAGGTGTGTGAAATTGACATTAGGACAGGTAATGAGGACTTCGAAGTTGTGATCATTTTGTGGACATGGATAGTGCAGGTTCACAAATGGGCGTTACAGATTCCAGGATTTAAATCTTCGTTACGAACAGGAGAGCAAGTAAAATGGGGGAGGTGTGGCCTTGTTAGTCAAGGAAGCATAACGGTGGCTGAAAAAACTGTTGCCAAGGACACGTCTATTGTGGTGGCATGGGATATAGTTAGGAAGAAGAAAGACAACGTCACACTGCTTGGCGTTTTTTCTATGCCTCCGCAGACTTCCTGTGATGTGGATGAGAGGTTCAGAAAAACGATTCTGGGTAGAAGTGAAAGGAATTTTTTGGTTAATATGGGGTACAATAACGTCCTCAGCATTGAATGGAAGCGCTATATCTCTAGTACGTCGAATAGTTCAGTTTTCGTGCAATGTGTGGAGGAGGTGTTTCTGACACAATATGTCGAAGGACCAACAAGAGGAGAGGCCACTCTGGATCTGGTACTTAGTAACGAACCAGGCCAGGTGTTTCATTTAGTGTTAGCTGTGCACTTTGGAGAAGATGACCATAATTCAATTACGTTTAGTTTCGCAAGAGAAAGCAATAGGTTAATGCCAAATGGGAAAAGTCATCGATGAGAGTCGGAAAATTATAATGCGATTTGGCAAGACTTCGAATGTATAGAATGGGGCATCAAAATGCAGGAATTGGAACAATCGAAATGTGGAGCTGGTTCAAGAAAATTTTTTGGCATGTCTTTAATAACTATGTCCCTATAAGGCAGGGAGAAAGTGGCTTACAAAGAAATCGTATCTCTTGTTAAGCGGAAGAATGAGGCTTATGTGACGTAGAGACGAGATGATTCATATGAATCGATGGAGAGTTACAGGTTAGCTCATAAGGATTTCAAGAGAGACATAAGAAGAACAATGTAGTCACACGAGTAGACTTTATCGGGTTGAACAACGTAAAACCCGAAAACTTTCTTCTGGTATTTGAGGCATAAAAGAATGAATTGGGTAGGAATACGACCAGTCAAAGACAGAGTGGAAAGTTTTGTTGGACACTTTAGAGATCGGAGAGGTGCGAACCGAATATTTTGCAACTATTTTCACTCTGGAAATAGTGAATATTGTAGTGGAGAAAACGGAACATTAGACTGGAAATGATCGAGTGTAGTAAGGAGGAGGTCTGAAGGGTAGATCTTATGAGGAAGGTCTGAGAGACTTGAATTTTCTCAATGGAAAGGAGAAAGCTAAGAGGGGATTCTTAGAAACTAACAAGATGTCACTCTTACGTTTGTGGTCAGCAAAGTTTTGGAAAGAATTCTGAGGGATAGGATTTATGTTTATTTGGAACGCATAGCGTGATTAAAGGCAGTCAGCATGGTTTTGTGAAAAGAAGGTCATGCCTCACAAACCTTGTTGAGTTCTTTGAGGAAGTGACAAGACAGGTCGACGAAGTCGAGGAGTGGATGTCGTGTATATGCACTTCAGCAAGGCTTTTGATCAGCTTCCGCATGGTAGGCTCATTCATATAGTCAGGACGTATGGGGTACACTGAGATTTAGCGATCTGGTTACAGAATTGATTGGAGAACAAAAGGCAGAGTGTGGTTGTCGATGGGAAATATGCTGCCTGGAGATCAGTGTTGAGTCATGACCCTCAGGGGACTGTTCTTGGGCCTCTGCTCTTTGCAATATTTAAAAATGACTTGGATGAGGAGGTTGAGGGTTGGGTTAGTACATTTGCAGATGATAGAGAGCTTGGAGGTACCCTCGATATTATCGAGTGCTATTGAAGGCTGTAGCGTGACATGGACTGGATGCAGTACTGGTCTGAGAAATGGCAGCTGGTTTCCAAACTGGATAAATGCGAAGCCACTTGCTCTCAAAAATACTCGAAGGATTTCGGTTTGATGCAGCTTGAACTTTAAGTAAAAGAACGCAAGTGTGTCTAGAGTCTGTTTAATGTAGAGATATGTCCCCACGTAAACTTATGTTGGGATGGAAAATCAATTCTTCCCATTACAGGGCTGCCTGAACCTGAGGGAAGATTCTTTCAAGAACTCTGCCCGACGGCTTCCAGTTGCACCGTGACGTCATAGGGCAGAAGCTGCCCCCTGCAACATGAATATGAACTGGTCATGAGACACGTGGTACTGAACCATTCCACGGAATGTTATTGCATCGACAGGAACTTACAGTTGTATATGTCACTCACAGTCATTTCCGGGGCTGGCTTAAAGCTAATCAACTGTGATATTCAGCTGCGATTTTTTTTAAATTTCTGATATACATGATGGCTTTCCATAGTGAAGTTCGAGAAATATTGTATATTAATGGTTGAATATACTGGACAATAACGGGAAAATGGGAATGGAATCCAGTCCTAGTTTTTTTTTATTCCTCACAGATTCTTTGTCTTCCGTTGTCTCTGTCCAGAATCCACTCTGTGATGTACAGACTCCACATCGAGAAGTTTACAGCTGAATCTATGAAGCAGGAGGTGCAAAGCTGAGGAGAGAAATGTGGAGACAATGAATTGTAGAAGGGAGAAAATAGCGGAATGTCAGAATGATTAAAAAAAAACAGACAGACAGAAGGGGTCATTGTTTCGAGAGACAGAGGAACAGAGATCGTGCGACACAGAAAAGGCAATAAACGTTGGCCTCTGTTACTGGTCATAACGTACAATTATCGCCGTACAATACCTTCCCTTTATCGATCACACTAGCAAGAGTGTAGCTGTGGGCTTGAACCGCATCGATTTCGTAGGTTGCATGTTGCAATCACATCCATCACATCCTTGATTATTACATGTCAACAGAGAATCTGTGTGCCAATACTCATTGGTCAAAATGTTCTTTCCAGCTCCTTTGGATCACACGAAATATGTTGCTGTCAATTTTATTTATTAACAATATTTCATTGATGGATAGCACTGGAATGCACATCGTTTGGATAAATGCTCACTTCACCCAATGTGAGAGTTACAACATGAACTGTTCAACATGGGCAATAAGCACACAACCGCTTCTCTCTGTGCAGCCGCTTTGTTTAGTTAGTGACAGAGTAGTGTTAATTACACATACTGATGTTTTATTTCTGAATTTTTGACACCAGTTTTATGCTTCTATCAATTAGGAGATTTCACCACCTCCCGTTACACCTGAGTGGCAGTAGGTTCAGAAAGCAATATTTCCCAGCCACAGGAATTATTTCCTCTCACTGAACACAGTTAAACTAATCTTTATTCAACAGAAGGGAAAGGAAACCGTAGTCTGACGGCCCTCTCCGCATGAACGGTGCGACTGAATTTAACACAGTGTTGGTAAAATACAATTGCGGATATTTATTTGGTCAAGTGCGCTATTTGTTAAATTTAGTTGGCGGGGAGGACACTGCTGTGTGAAACAAAGTGGGGAATTTCTGCAAGGCGTCCTATGCATGAAATACAATTATTTTTTCTTACACTTTCATTAGTTTATTCTCATTTCCGAGAAGAGAATGTGTACGATTTAGAACACAGCATAGTGATGCAGAACAAGAGAAGGGCATTCAGATCTTCAAAGGCGTATCACATCCTCTGTGTACATTTCGCCAATATTTCACACAATATGCGTTTGTATGTACTTACTGCAAGCACAGCAAATTGTAATATTCGCGGAACTGCCACACAGAAGAAGTTTGATTTGATAGATTGACCGCAGAGTTGCACACGCTTAAGCTCCAAATGCGCCACTCTACTCACATGAGCTAAATGACTGTAAAGAAAGCTCTCAGTAATTTAGAGAAATACTCAGTTTTCCATCTGGCATGCACAATGTAACTTTGAGAATGATGTCATAATTCCTTCATTTCTATTGGGCAATATTCTTTTGGGCAGAATATACATTTTGTCAAAAGTCCCACTTTCCGTTGTTTCATCCGATTTCATTCAGAATCACAAA
>NW_025209423.1:11413-16605 GCF_004010195.1 Chiloscyllium plagiosum
TGAAGTACTGGTTTTTCACCTCTTGCAGTGGTAATGGAGGACCAGCTTGCAGCCTTCTATTCTCCAGGACGTGTCCCAATCTTCCAATCTACTTTCACAGCTGACATTGTACATACACCATACCAGTCACGTTAATCGGTTCAGCGCTGTCGACAATCAATTCAATTCCCCAGTTACTAAAGTTTCACGTGCAGAACTAAGCAATACGGAGCTGGCAGATTAATTCAGATTCGGACTGACAAAGCGAACAATCTGAAACCCATGTTTTAATTTTCAAAATGCTTCCCTTTGTCGTGTTTCTTGCAATAGTCTCTATTCCCCATCCCGACATCAGGCAGTCGGACCTCATTGAGAGTAGCTGCTTTTTGAGATAATCGATTGAACATTTTTGCGTAAGTGCAGACAGGGAAAATGGGGCCATCCGGAATTTGAACAGTATAGTTAAATCACTGAATGCTCAAAAGTAAACGACACCCCTTGAGCAATGAGCCACAACCTGGTTGCACTGCCCACACCGCCAGAGCAGACTTTTTCTCAGTGTAAATTCCATTCCACTTTACTCCAGGAATTCCAAACAGCAAAGTGTTTCCAGAATATCTGCTTCCCATTCTGTCTCCCTGCTCCCTGACACTGATGTTTGTCCTGTAACAAGAGACTGGACTGTCTGCACTGGCAGAAAATTAAAGCATTTTGTTTCTTCTTGCAAGCTGTGCTGGGAGGGTGCACAGCCCATTCGCTCTTCGGCTCAGTGTCATTCATTGCCCTGGAAGGAGGCAGTTACACGTCAGGAAATCAGCATTTTTTTTTCTTGACTTTGTCCGAACCTGAGAAGTAGAAAGATGCTGAGCTGACGGGAAAGGAAGAAATGGACACTGGAGATTCTTCCTTCAGGTAAATAAAATGAGTCCTCTTGTGTACATCTCGTTTGATGTTTAGTATTCGTCTTCTCACAGCAGTCCTGCAGAAAGTCTAACTTAACATGAGCGTCCAGTTCTTTGCTCCGACCAGACAGCAGATAATATCTGAACCACAACTGTCGCAGATGATGAGAATGCAAAAGAAGCACTCACTCACTGACTGTCATCGCTATGGCCCTGAGCTACGCCCGTGCTGACAGACCAACGCAGAAATGATTGTGGAAAATGAGCCATTGTTTGACCCTCTGTCCCAGAGAATGCGCAAGGGACGGCATATAAAGCCGGCGCCATTGCCACGCAGACAGAAGGAAGACAGTTCATCCATTCCACGGCGACTCTTTGTCACTTGTATTTCTCAGATTTGATTTATAATCGATTATATGTGTCCTAACATTGAGGAAATGTGTCTGTGTGGTAATACTGTCTCCCACATGCTGATCTCTTGCCATTCGTGCCTGAACCAGCAATGGATAATGCGCTAGATGATACGTCAGGAGTGTGTTGGTTCGAGTCTTGCCTGGGGTGGGAGCAATGCATTTTTTATCACATTTCCAACCCAATCGCCCTCGTTGCTCTGAAGCCGATCTGCAGAAAGCTACAGTCAATGTTCAAACTTCATCACAGGAGCAGAAGCTGAAATTGTCCCAGACGCTGCTTGTAGGCACATTCCCTTTTCCATAACTCACTGACCCAATCACTGCGTTCTTTGGAATAGCGAGAAAATAAAATGAGTAGCCAAGTCGCAGCATGAAGAATCTTTACCATCTCTTTGGGAAGTGGTTTCAGAGGAGTATGAAGAGTGAACTGTTCGACCGTGCAGGGATTAATGAGAAACTTTCCCTTTCTTCTACAGGATGGAAGATTGTCTCTGAAGTTTTTGATTACATTAATTGATCGGAGGTATTCAAAGGACTAGCGTGACAGGCGTTCCACTCTTGTTGTTGCCGCATTTTGGAGAAAAATACATTCCTGTTTCCATGGCTGGAAATCGAACGCAGATCACAGCAATGGAAATGCTGAATCCTGACCACTCGACCACCAAGAATGATTTCACAATTCGAGCGCATGTCTGGCGTGAAAACTCTCAAGCCCCTTGTAACCACTCTTGTCAGAAACAACCGCTTGATTATCCTCATCCTATTTTCCATCATTTGGCCTTGTATGGCTCAGCATCACAAAATCACATCGAAATTCCAGGGAATATTATGTGGGTTTCTGCTTCTCCGACCCTTACACACAGTGAGATCCAGATTCAAATAACTGTTGGCTAATTAAGTTTTATTGCATAACTCCTCAACGCTTTCTGCCTTTTACCTTAAATCTATGTCCCGCGGTGATCGATCTGGAGGAAACCTTTCTTTCAGTCGACCCCTTCTGGATCTCTCATTATTTTGTATCTCAATCATGCCTTTTCAAAATCTATTCTTCTGTAAAAAATATAACCCCAGTCTGCCCAATCTTTCTTCAGAACTCAAACTCTTTAACGAATCAATATCCTGTTGAATCTCTTCTGCATCGTTTGCAGTGCTGCCATATCCCTGCCGTAATGTGAATTGCAGAACTGCTCACTCTGACGAGGGTGGAATGAACAAATGGAATAAATGATTTAGAAAGCCACCTGCAATGATATTTTGCAATAAATTCTCTTTTGCTTAACACTGTATTGTGTCCTAGTCGTGAGCCTGATGCTACAATAATTTCTGGTCTGTGTCAGTAGGAGCTGCTACATGACAATTATTCTCACAACGACTGCATCTCAATGGCTCGACTGGTTTGAAGTTCCCGACAGTAGGGGAGGGGCACCTTCACCCATCAACAGTAGCGCAGCATCAAAGACTGCAAGGCACAATGTGATTGTTAGATTATGCAGTGCTTTAGCGAAATTGCAGGAGGGGCCTAACGGTTGGTTAGTGATCATAGAGGGAGAGAATTCGCCGAGAAAGAGTGAGTATGAATCCTGATATATGAAACGTTGTATGACAACAGCAAACAGGCACAACAGAAATAGTTGCCGAACAGTGACTGAGATGTGGGTACTCCGAGTGGGCTGAATGTTTAAGTTAGAGTTTGTTGAAGTCTAAGCTCGATAGATTTCTCTAAATCTTCCAAGATTTAGTGAATACTGCAGGGTATTATTGAAATGCATTTCCTGAAAAGAATGTAGTTTTACATCGGTTATATCACAAATTTGCTCAAAAGAGAAAGTAACCACAGCTGCGTAATATCATGTAATCCCAAGCCACAGGCCCAGAATCAGAGAAACTGAGTGGTGCAGCCCCAAAAGTCAAACTGTAAATGGAATGGGGAAGAGCACGCGGTTATGGCACCAGTGATGTAATCGATGAGGGATAGATGCTTCTCCGACAATACAGAGTCGCGTGAAATTACTCGGAAATAAGAGGAGGATTTCATTCCTGATAGGCAAGAGCAAGAATCTTTTCCATAAATGTCCATGAAAATATCAGAATCAATCCCAGTTTCACCACAGCAGTGGAAGATAATTCACTGGCGAGGAATTGAAGCTGCGTAGCGGTCGTTAAAGCGCCAAATCCGAGCCAATAGACTATGAAAGTTGCCTGTCGAGCAGAGATGTACTTGGGGGGTCGACAGCACTCAAGCTCCTCCACGTGGTCTTTTCAAAAACAACCGTTTGACGATCGTCATCCCATTTTCCATCACTTGGCCTTTTATGCCTTTACATCACAAGTTCCCATCTGAATACTTCCGAGGGTTATGTGGGTTTCTGCCGCGGCGGACCCTGTCAGTGCATTCCAGATTCAAACACCCGCTTGTTGATAAAGATAAATGATATCTGGATATCTACTGCAAGTCAGGATCAAACATCACCCAGGGTTTTGAGCAGGAATTCAACTCGGACCATGGTTCTGCAACCGCTCAGTCACAACCAATGCATCAGTACAGATGACAACAGTCATCGTCGCATCGTTTCATAATGACAACGTCATCCTAGTTTTCCAGCCCTGGGCTGTGGCCTTTTATGCTCTGACATTCCAATTCTTCATCTTAATTACAATCCCCCACCCCCACCCTGCCCGGAACACTTTAATCTAAACGACACAAATAATGGGGTGAAGATTGTTCTGGGCAAGTTGTGTTAACGCCCCCTTGAGGAGTTGAACCGCATTTTCACCCACAGAGAAAAACATGAAAACTCATTCCACTGAGTGTAATCAATGCACGATGACAGACCAACAACCTGTAATTAGGACAACACCCACTTGGCTTATATTGCCCCATGTTAGACTTCAAAAGCTTTTTGTTCAGTTGCAAAATGATGGGGAGTCACTAAGTTTTAACAGCAATGGGACTGTCCCCTCGGTCCATTATATCAATGAAAGTCATCTAACATCGCACTTCTGTACCCAGTTTCCAATAATTGACCTTGTGTGTTCTATCGCCTTTTAAGTGCTCATCTAAACAGTTATCCCACATCTTGAATATTTCAATAGAGCAAAAAAAGCTCCTTTAATCGTTAACAGGAAGTGTTTTTGATTGTAGGAAAAATCTCACTAAGTTATCCTCGTTAAAGATGTTTCTGAAAACGAAACACTTTCTCAGAACCGATTGCCAGTTTTTCTTAGGACGCCACCAGTGTGGGTTTAAATCCGTCAGTTTTCCAGTAACGACTCTCCTTCACAAAACGTCTGCTCATTTGTGGTGTGGTATCCCTCAGTGTCGATCACCACCAGTTATCCCTCTGTCTAATAACAATCCAGAACGACTATTTCACATCAGTTCCAATTTAAACAGTCAGTTTAAATTATGCCCCGATTTATTTAAACCCAATCGAAGGAGACTTAGAATTTTCAATATTTGTTGTTAATGTTCAGTTTTAGAGTTACAGAATAAAATTGATATGCTATTGTTAAATTGTGGAATTTGGGTCACTCTTTGTCAAAGATACACGAACACATTATGAGACGAGGTGAGAATTTTTGTGCGTTTGGTTTATTTAACAGAAGGTTTTACCACGGTGTCGTTACATAGGGATAGATTGCATTCGGTTTTGTCTGTCCGTGTTTCTAAAGAGAGACACAAATGACACTGTAATTAATAGGAAGACAACGGCAGACAAACTGCAGAATTATTTTACATGTATCCGCACACAGGGCTAATTCCTGGTGACATAGATGGATATGCAATTGCTGGGATAAGACTGTCCCACCTTTCGACAATGAAGATCCCAGCCTATACTTTGGCAGTGGAAGCCTAAGCGAGGAAAACTGCTATTACAAAAAATGCAGTCTGAAGCTG
>NW_025209424.1:0-6792 GCF_004010195.1 Chiloscyllium plagiosum
GCCAATTTTCTCTGTAACTTCTCATAAAGCAAACTATTTGGCACAGCTTCAAATATGGTTACAATCAAGCAATTCACCCAATTAATAGTTTGCAACAAAACAATAAATGCTAATATTCAGGATATTGTTATCAGAAAGGAGTTTGTGTTTGTCTGTCATCAAAACTGTTTTAGATCACTCTCTCTGCCCCAGTTCATTTGGAGAAACTGATTTCTAAAATTAAAGACAATACCTTTGTCATCGTGACCTTTCCCTGTGGAACAAACACATTGTGTCAATGAACGACGTTTGCAGAGAATCAATCACATATTTACATTTTCAGCTCAATTGGTTTAACATTTGGTTCATTCAGAATTACCCAGTCTGGGGGTCTGTGTTTCTCTTCGCAAAATTAAACAAATGATAGATACATGGGAACAGGAGAAGGCTACTCAGCCTTTTGACCCTATTCTGTCATTTTAGTGCATAGCTAGTCATCTATCTCAATGCCATGTTGCCACACCTCGCCATTGTGCTTTGGTATGAGGAGAAATAGGAAATCTGTCAGTTTCTGTCTTTAATTTACTCAAAGACTTATCTTCCATGAGCCTCTTGGGGGCAGAATTTCAAATCTTCACCCCCAGGCCGAGTGAAGAAATTTCTTCTTATTTCAGTTCAAAATGCCTTCGTTTTTCAATATTGGAATAGTGTGACCATATTGATCATTTTGACTAGTCCTGATGGAGTTTTGAAACATTACCATCAGTACGTTTGGACGCCAACAATGTATTTTGGGCAATTTAACAGGGATACGTTTGAATCGAGCACATGGCTGAAAACTCAATATTATCATTTATGGAACGGACAATTTCTTTTTTCCTATCGATTTTAGATCAACAAATCTATGGAATTAGGGACCTTGCCTGGAACATAAAGAGCTTCCATCTTTGAAGAAAAGCAAAACACATTTGTAACAGAACTTTGTAGAGAAACAACTGTAAAATTATATTTCCAGCCCGTTCTCTTGAATTGTTGGAGTTCCTTCAGAGATAAAAAGCTTATCGATTAAAACTATGATTTTAACATGTTAATGTATTTTCAAATTCTTATTGATTTCATTCATCTTTTCAAACCTTCTAATAGATGTTAATCTATTTATATTACATATTTTCCCTTTATGTTCTGGTAATAATAACTATTTGGACCATGCCCAAATATGTCTAGAATTTAAGAAATCATTCAATTGATTCTTTTGCAACAAAACAATTGATGCATGTTACTGTTACAGGAGCAGGGTTTGAGTCTGTCTGTCTTCAAAACTGTTTATTGTTCTCCCTCTCTGCCCTCATTCATTTGGAGGAACTGCTTTACAAAATAAAGGAGAATACCTTTTCCGTCATACATTTTAAAAGCATTGTGTCAATGAACACTTTTTGCAAATATTCAATCACACACGCACATCTTCAGCTCAATCAGTTAACATTTGGTTCATTCAGAATTACCCACTCAGGGTGGCTGTGTTTCTCTTTGCAGAATTAAAAGAATAATACATACATGGGAACAGGAGAAGGCTCTTTAGCTGGTTGAACATATTCTGCCATTTTAGTGTGCGGCTGATCATCAATCTCAATGCCATTTTCCCACACCGTGCCCATATCAGTTGATATGAGAAATTCAACATCTGTCAGTTTCTGTCTTGAATTTACCCAATGACTGATTTTCCACCAGAGCATTCCAAACTTTCACCCACACGCTGAGTGAAGCAATTGCTCCTTATTTCGGTTCAAAACGCCTTGACCTATCAATATTGCAATACTGTGCTCATATTGTCTGTGGGAATTGACCACTCCTGATGGAGATTTGACACAATACTATTTGTATCATCAGACAGCAACAGTATTTTTAGGACAATTTGACTGGGATTTGATTGAATCTATTTCACGGCTAAAAACCCAACATTATCGTGTATTGATTAACTTTTTTCTTTATTCCTATCACTTCTAAATCAACAGATGATTGGGATTAGAGACATTACCTGGACCGTAACCATGTCCCACTGTTGGAGAAAAACAAAACAGATATGTTACTGAACATTGTAGAGAATTCCTTGGAAAGTTATATTTTCAAGGCATCCCACTGAATAGTGGAGGTCCATTCAGAACTACACAAATTATTGTTAAGAGATAATATTTGACAATGTTGATATACTTTCCAAATCATATTGATTTTAATTGCAATTTCATCATCTCTTCTAACTGTCTAAAGACTATGAAATGATTCATATTGCCAATTTTCTCTGTATCTTCTCATAGGGAAATGTATTTGGTCCAGGGCCAAATGTGGTTAGAATTAGAAAATTCACACAATGAAAACTTTGCAACAAAACAATAAATGCTATCGGAAAGGGGTTTGTGTCTGTCTGTCATCAAAACTGTTTTAGATCACTTTGTCTGCCCACATTCGTTTGGAGAAAATGATTTCTAAAATTAAAGACAATACATTTCCCGCCATAACCTTTCCTTGTGGAACAAACACATTGTGTCAATGAACGTTGTCTGCAAAGAGTTAATCGCACATTTACATTTTCAACTCAATTGGTTTAACACTTGGTTCATTCAGCATCACCCAGTCTGGGGGTCTGTGTTTCTCTTCGCAAAATTAAATGAATGATAGATACATGGGAACAGGAGAAGGCTGCTCAGCCTTTTGATCCTATTTTGTCATTTTAGCGCATAGCTAATCATCTACCTCATTGCCGTGTTGCCACACTTCACCAATGTTCTTTGATACGAGGAGAAATTGGAAAGGTGTCAGTTTCTGTCTTGAATTTACTCAATGACTGATCTTCCAACAGCCTCCGGGGGAGAGAATTTCAAACTGTCACACCCACGCTGAGTGAAGACATTTCTCCTTATTTCAGTTCAAAACGCCTTGGCTTTTAATACTGGAACAGTGTGCTCACATTGTCCCCGGGTACTGACTAGTCCTGAAGGAGACTTGACACATTACCATCTGCATGTTCAGACATCACCAATGCATTTGGGACAATTTAACAAGAATTTCTCCCTTGATATTGACCAGTTCGGATGGAGACTTGACACATTAGAACATAGAGGAAAAATGTTACAGTGTGGTAGAAGTCCTTTGGCCCTCGATGTTGCACCATCCTGGGAAAGTAAACTGATGCCCATCTAACCTACACTGTTCCATTCTTATCCATATGTATGTCCAATGCCCATTTAAATGGTTTTAATGTCAATGTGTCTGCTACTGTTGCAGGCAGGCTGTTCAACACCCCTACTGCTCTCTGAGTAAAGAAACTTCCCCTCATATCTGTCCTAAATCTATCACTTGTCAATGTAAAGTTATGTCCCCTCGTGTTAGCCTAAACCATTCGAGGAAAAAGGCTCTCATTGCCCACCCTAACTAATCCTCTGATTATCTTACATATCTCGTTTAAGTCACCTCTCAATCTTCTTCACTCATATGAAAACAGCCTCAGTTTCCTCAGCCTTTCCTCAAAAGGCCTTCCTTCCATACCAGGCAGTATCCTAATAAATCACCTCTGAACCCTATCCAAAGCTTCCAAATCCTTCCTATAATGCGGTGACCAGAACTGCACGCAATACTCCAGGTGTGGTCTTACCAGTGTCTTCTCCAACTGAGGCATGACCTCGTGGCTCTGAAACTCAATCCCCCGACCAATAAATGCCAACACACCATGTGCTTTCTTAACAACCCTATCAACCTGGACGGCAACTTTCAGGGATTTATGCACCTGGACACTGAGATCTCTCTGTACATCTACTCTGCCAAAACTTTTACTATGAGCCCAGTACTCTGCATTTCTGTTACTTCTTCTGAAGTGAACTACCTCACACTTTTCCGCATTAAACTCCATTTGTCTCTACTCAACCTAGCTCTGCATCTTCTCTACGTCCCTCTGTAACCCACAACATCCTACGGCACTATCCACAACTCTGTCTACCTTAGTGTCATCTGCAAATTTAACAACCCACCTTTCTATGTCCACATCCAGATGATTTATAAAAAATGATTATTTATAAATCATTTGTTGATTCACTTTTTTCTTTATTCCTATCACTATTAAATCAATAGATCATTGAAATTAAAGACATTACCTGGACCGTAACCAGGCCCCACTGTTAGAGAAAAACAAAACAGACCTGTTACTGAGCATTGTAGAGAATTAATTGGAAAATAATATTTTCAGTACATTCTGCTGAAACTTTGAGGTTCATTCAGAGATAAAAAGATTGTTGATAATGGTTACTGTTTGAAGATTTTAATGTACTTTCCAAAAATTATTGATTTTAATTGCAATTTACTCATCCCTTCTAACTTTCTAATAACTATCAAACAATTCACATTGACAATTTTCTCGATATTTTCTGTAAATTAACTGTATTTGGTCCAAGTCCAAATATAGTTCAAATCAAAAAATTCACCTCATTAATACTTTGCAACAACACAATAGATGCTAATATTCAGGGTATTGTTAACAGAAAGGAGTTTGTTTCTGTCTGTCATCAAAACCGTTTTAGGTCACACTCTCTGTCCTAGTTCTTTTGGAGAAATTGGTTTCTCAAATTGAAGACAATACCTTTGTCATCGTAACCTTTCCCTGTGGAACAAACACATTGTGTCAATGAACGACGTCTGCAAAGAGTCATTTGCACACTTACATTTTCAATGCAATTGGTTTCATGTTTGATTCATTCAGAATTACCCACTCTGGGAGTCTGTATTTCTCTTCACAAAATTAAATGAATGATAGATACATGAGAACAGGAGAAGGCTACTCAGCCTTTTGACCCTATTCTGCCATTTTAGTGCAAGGCTAGTCATCTATCTCAATGTCGTGTTGCCACACCACGCCAATGTCCCTTGATGTGAGGAGAAATTGGAAGTATTGCCCCTACACTGAGTGAAGGAATTTCTCCTTATTTCAGTTCAAAATGCTTTGGCTTTTCAATATTGGAACTGTGTGATCATATTGTCCCTGAACATTGACTAGTCCTGATGGAGATTTGACACATTACCATCAGTATGTTCGGACACCAACAATGTATTTGGGACAATTTAACAGGGATTAGTTTGAATCCAGTTCATGGTTAAAACTTCAACATTATCATTTATGGATTGGACTATTTCTTTGTTCCTATCAATTTTAGATCAACAGATCTATGGGATTAAAGAATTTGCCTGAACCGTAAAGAGGTCCCACGTTTGAAGAAAATTATAACATATCTGTTACAGAATTTTGGAGAGAAATAATTGTCAAGTTATTTTTAAGTCCTTTTCCTTGAATAGTTAGTGTTGATGAAGAAATAAATAGCTTAATGATCATAGTTACGATTTGAAAATGTTCATGTATTTTCAAATTCTTATTGACTTTATTCGTCTCTTCAAACTTTCTAATGCACATTAATATATTCATATTAAATATAATCTCTTTATGTTCTGATAATAATTAGTACTTGGACCAAAACCAACTATGCTTAGAACAAAAAAATCACCCAATTCATATTTGCAACTAAAAAAATGGATGCTAATGTATCGGCTACTGTTATAAGAGCAGGGTTTGACTCTTTGTCATCAAAACTGTTTATTGCTCACTCTCTCTCTCTCTCTCTCTCTGCCATCATTCATTTGGAGGAACCGATTTCAAAAATTAAAGACAATACCTTTTCCGTCAAAACCTTTCACTGTGGAACAAACACATTGTATCAATGAACGATTTGCAAATACTCAATCATGCATGTACATCTTCAGTTCAATCAGTTAACATTTAGTTCATTCAGAATTACCCAGTCAGGGTGGCTGTGTTGCTGTTTGCAGAATTAAAAGAATACTACACACATGGGAACAGGGGAAGGCTCTTTAGCTGTTTGATTCTACTGTGCCATTGCAGTGTATGGCTGATCATCAATCTCAATGCCATGTTCCCACACCATGCCCATATCAGTTGATATGAGGAGAAACTGAAAATCTGTCAGGTTCTGTCTTGAATTTACTCAATGACTGATCTTCCACCAGCCTCTGGAGGAGAGAATTCCAAAGATTCACACCCCCAACCCGCCCAGCTCGAGTGAAGAAATTCCTCCTCATCTCAGTTCAAAGTGTCTGAAGGCTTTTCAATGTTGGAATGTGTGCTCACATTGTCTCTGGATTTTGAGCAGTCCTGATGGAGACCTGACACATTACTATCACTATCGCCAGACACCAACAATACATTTAGGACAATTTAGAAGGGATTTGTTTCAATCTGGTTCACAGCTAAAAACTCAACATTATAATTTATTTGTTCGCTTTTTTTCTTTATCCCTATCACTTTTTGACCAATAGATGATTGGAATTAAAGACATTACCTGGACCATAACCAGGTCCCACTGTTGGAGAAAAACAAAACAGCTCTGTTACTGAACATTGGAGAGAATTCATTGGAAAATAATATTTTCAGCATTTTCTGCTGAAACATTGACGTTTATTTAGAGCTAAACAGATTACTAATAACAGTAAATATTTGAAAATTTTAATGTACTTTCGGAATCTTACTGATTTTAATTTCAATTTATTTATCCCGTCTAACTGTCTAATGACTATCAAACAATTCACATTGCCAATTTTCTCTGTAACGCCTCATAAAGCAAAGTATTTGGCACAGCTTCAAATATGGTTAGAATCAAGCAATTCACCCAATTAATAGTTTGCAACAAAACAATAAATGCTAATATTCAGGATATTGTTATCAGAAAGGAGTTTGTGTCTGTCTGTCATCAAAACCGTTTT